>NC_057809.1:237415011-237557069 GCF_018294505.1 Triticum aestivum
TTGCGTGGCGCACTTAGACGCGTCTAGTAGCAAGCGGCAAGCAGGAGGTGGACGGAGCGCGACGAACACACGCCCTCCTGCCTACTGGCAGGAGGTTGAAGACGGTGCGGCGGCTGGGCTGGGCCTAGCACAGTAGTAGGCCTAGGTAAGTGCCAGGTAGGTTTTTGTCTCCATTTCCTTTTTCTATTTTCTAATTATTTTGATATGTTTTGAATTAGTAAAAAATACTAGCTCATTTTGTAAAATCCTAAAAATAATTGTGGGTACTATTTGAATTATTTCCAACAACCCCCAATTGTTTTCAGAAGTATTGAAGCATTTAAAATATTTATAGGAATTCAAATACAATATGATTTAATTCAAAAATCCATAAATGGCCAAGAAATATGCTCATCATTTTTGGCAGAGGTTTTCACCTTTATCAGAAATCATGAACATCTTCAATGACATTTTGGGTTCTTTGAAAATGATTTTATTTGAACCTATTTGAATTCTTTCTGCTGCTAGGGTTTGATCAATCCCCATTTCAGCTTTACATAAAAATTAAACATGATGCAACAGACAAATGCTAGCCTAGTGCAAGGTGAAGCTAGGGATGTGAAAGTATGAAGGCTTGATCGCCGGTCTCAACGGTATGGCAGCCTTGGGAGTGAGGTGCCTCACCATCAAAGGCGAATCTCAGCTCCTCGTCAACTTCTCCAACAAAGTATACGAGCCAAAGGACAAGCACATGGAGGCATACCTTGCAAGGGTACGCAAAATTGAAAAACAATTCTCGGGTCTGGAATTGCAGCATGTGTCGTGCGGCACAAACGGGGAAGCAGACGATATCGCCAAGAGGGCATCCCGGCTCCTGCCTCAATAGCCCAGCGTCTTTGAGGAGCGGCTCTTCAAGCCATCTGCAGCCCCGCCCACAGCAGCACCAGCACCGCCTCACGAGGACCTCCCTCAAGCCCCTCCATCGGGCGCCTCGGCTTGTGGCCCGACCGCAGGAGCCCGCATCCTCCTCGCGTTGGAGCCTCAGGAGGGGTGCTGGACCAAAGAGTTCAAGGCATATCTGCTTCAAGGGACCCTGCCGGAGAAGGAGGAAGACGCGGAGCGTGTGGCTCGACAAGCCACCGCCTACTCCATCTAGGACAGTGAGCTCTATAGGAAATGGCTAAATGATGTTTCTCTATGATGCATCTCCAGGGAGCAGGCACATGAGCTATTGGCCAACATACACGACGGGGACTATGGGCATCACTCGTCATCACGCACCCTCGCGGGCAAGGCATTCCACAGCGGGTTCTATTGGCCCAGGACGCTCAATGATGCCACCGAGCTGGTGAGATCTTGCGAAGAGTGCCAATTCCATGCCAAGCAGATCCACCAGCCTGCTCAGGGCCTCTAGACCATTCCTCTTACATGGTCGTTCACGGTCTGGGGGCTGGAAATTTTGGGACCCTTCCCACGAGCGCCGGGGGCTATTGCTACCTCTACGTCGCCATTGACATGTTCACAAAGTGGGCGGAGGTGGAAGCCGTCCGCACCATCCTTGCTGGCTCGGCAGTCAAGTTCATCAAGGGCCTCGTGAGCCACTTTAGGGTCCCTAATCGTATCATCACTGACAATGGCTCACAGTTCACTAGCAACCTCTTCAAACCGTATTGTTCTAACCTTGGAACGCAGATATGCCACGCCTCAGTGGCACACCGCAAGAGCAACGGCCAAGCTGAGAGCGCCAACGCGGAAGTCCTGAGAGGCCTCAAGACAAGAACCTTCAAGAAGAAGCTCGAGGCCTGTGGCAGGGGCTGGCTCGACGAGATCCAGCCTGTGTTGTGTCCATCCGCACCACCACCACCGCAAAGCCAACGGGCGAGACGATGTTCTTCCTCGTCTACAAAGCCGAAGCGGTTCTCCCTCACGAGGTCAAGCATCGCTCCATGCGGGTCTTGGCATTTGACGAGACATGTCAGGATGACATGCGGGGGATGGATCTCATGCTGGGGAAGGAGCGGCAAGGTACCAGCAGGTGTTACGGCGGTACCACTGCTGCAGCGTCCGCTCCAGGACGCTCAAGGTGGGTGATCTCATCCTGAGACGGGTGCTCTCCAGTGAAGGGATGCATAAGCTCTCACCCATGTGGGAGGGCTGTTGGCGTTCTGGGAATGGGGGTCCCCAGACTTGCCTCCCTGCGGCCTGCGGCGTGGCTCAAAGGGGGGCCCAGCGCGACCCATCTTCACCAACACAAACCCAAGACCCTCGCGAGGGGCTAAGCCTCGCGGGGCGGACGACGCGGAGCTTCCTCAGGCGCGGCCTCGTTAGGCTGGCTCACGAGGAGGCGGAGAGATCAAGGCGGGGTACCTCACGAGGTGCCCATGACGCAAGCCATGACGACCGGGGGTGCCAGGCGGGTGCCAGCCCGCGCAGTGTCCTCCCTTCCTCTTTGGTGCAAAGGGGGCAAGCGCAGTCGCGGAGTACCGAGGCATCATGCAAAGGTTGCCATTTCGGTGCAACGAGACCAAGACCAGGAGGACTACGAGACGGAGGTCACCGCGGAGCCCAAGACGGCGTCATCACCAGAGCTTTGTGCAGGCGAATACTACTTTTGTCAGGATAGCTGATACTAGCTGTCCCCCTTCAAATTAGCCCGCCATTGTTGGCTCCCTTCCCGCTCGATATTTGGGAAGAGGACCAGGGCCTCTATAAATAGGACCAGCCACCCACAGAGCAAAGGGGCCAAGAGGTTGAAAGAAAAAGAGAGAGAGAGAAAGAAGGGTGACTGAGCTCCACCCAGCAGTTCATCGCCCCAGCCAAGAACAGACCCTCGCGAGGCTGTTCTTCCTTGTATTGTTCATCATCATCAGCCCAAGAGTCAATCCACCACACCACACACTGGAGTAGGGTATTACACCACAACGGTGGCCCGAACCAGTATAAACCCTGTGTCTCTTGTGTTGTTCTTTCCTTAGTTTAGATCCTAGCAAGGCGGAGGAGTGCAGGTAGGTAGGAGGCGAAATCTCCGCGCGCACCCCAGTGTTCGAACCTCAAGGGTCTGCCGGAACCTGAAATCCGACATTTGGCGCGCCAGGTAGTGGTGCGCCGGGATTCATCTTCCACCACCCCGTTCTCCTCCGACCATCACGCCCATGTCTGACGCTCGTTGGGCCCGCGCCCAGACGGCCCCTGTCGGCGGGCGTCCCCGCCATTCCCCGTCACCTGCCGTCAACGCCGCCACCGGCCCGGCGGGGGACGAGCAGCAAGCATCGTCCCAGCATCCGTCCATGCAGCAAGACGGCTGCACCGCAACTCCCTCGCTCACCCCAGCTGGTTCTTCGTCCCGCGCGCTCCGCGCGCCCATGGAGGCTCGGGCTGCACTCAGCGCGGCGAATGAGCTCCTGCGCTACCGTCCCGTCAACGACGTCTATGAAGAATGGCTCGACTGCGTTGCCGAGCTCGTCCGCGCCGCAGGGGGCTCTCCAACGCCGTCCGTTCCGCTGGACCGCACCCCGCCCCGCGCGGGCAATGAAGCTCCAGCGGCGCCCGGCCGCCTCCTCCTCAGGAAGGCGCCATGGCTCCAAGGCGCGTGGCCCCTGGGCGGAACCTGCTCCGTCAGGCGCGAGCGTAGCAAGAGCAGAGCTGTCAAGAAGTCCCTCGCCCGCAGGAAGCTGCCCGGGCGCTCCCTGCTCCATCACGTCGTGACCATGCTCCTGCTCCCGCGCGTCAAGACCCCGCGCTGCTCCCAGCCGCAGCGTGTGGGGACATGCAAGACCAAGTTCCCCGTCATCCAAGGCCTCCCGTGGCCACAGCAGGCTGCCACGCCTTCACCGCCGAGCTACGCAACGTCGCGTGGCCCGGCAAGTTCAAGCCAGACTTGCCTCCTTGCTACGACGACACGGCTGACCCTGCGGAGTTCCTCCAGCTCTACGAGCTGGGCATCGAAGCTGCCAATGGAGACGAGAAGGTCATGGCGAACTGGTTCCCCATGGCACTCAAGGATGGGGCCCGCACCTGGCTCCTGAACCTGGCTCCAGGCACAATCTCCTCTTGGGATGAGATGCGCACCCGCTTCATCACCAACTTCCAAGGCACTCGCGACCGGCCACCCGCCGTGAGCGACATGCACCGCATCAAGCAACAGCCCGGGGAGACCATGCAGAAGTACATCCAGCGCTTCAACAACGCGCGCCTTGGGATTCCCAAGGTGACTGAGGGGGCCATCATCTCGGCCTTCTCCGACGGCGTGCGCAACGTCAAGATGAAGGAGGAGCTGGCGATGCATGAAGACCTGTGCACTTCCTTGGAACTATTCAACCTGGCAACCAAGTGCGCCAGGGCCGAGGAAGGGTGTCTCTCCCTCCTCGAGCTGCCTGCCGCAGACCCAGAAGAGAAGAAGCCCAAGGCCAAAGATATGAAGCGCAAGGGGGCTGCCGTGCTCGCGGCAGAACCAGACACCAAGCGGGGCAGAGATAAGCCCGAACCTTCCAAGGGCAGCCGGTACTGTGTGTACCACTACCTCCACATCCATAACACCAACAAATGTCAAGAGCTCCGAGCCGTGCGAGAAGGAAGGATCGGCCGTCGCCCCGACCGCAGTGACCGGGGCTACGGCCGAGGAGGAGGAAGGAACGCAGGACGCTGGGAAGACTGTGGCCCGCGCCAAGGGTGGCGCGATCAACCTCACGAGGATCGCTGGCAAGACCCGCCTCGCGAGGGAGGCTGGAGGGATCAGCCTCGCGAGGGAGACTGGAGGGATCAGCCTCGCAAGGATCTCCCGCAAGGCAACGCAGGCCTCCCACCGCTGCCGCCGCAGCCAAGGAGAAACGAGGACCGCCACCAGGACGAGGGGGCTGGGGGCTTCCAGGAGCCACGCGCGATCGCCTGCATCCTGGGCGAGGCACAAGCCCCAGCCTCTCAGCGCATCTTCAAGCAGTTCGCCCGCGAAGTGAACGCAGTCTTCCCCAGGCTCGAAGCCACGCGCCCTCTCAGGTGGTCGGCGTGCGCCATCACGTTCAGCTCAGCAGATCAGCTCAAGTGTGCGGCTACAGCCGGAGTTCTCCCGATGCTTTGTTCCCCAATCATTAGCAACGTGGTGGTCACCAAGACCCTCATCGATGGCGGTGCAGGGCTCAACGTCCTGTCCGTGGAAACATTCAACAACCTCCAAGTGCCCTACAGCCAGCTTCAGCCAACCAAGCCTTTCTCCGGTATCACCGACGGCTCCACGGTCTCGATTGGGCAGGCCCGCCTCCCTGTCACCTTCGGGGCACGCGACAACTACCGCACCGAGCTTATCGACTTCGACGTCGCTCACATTCGCCTGCTGTACAACGCCATCCTTGGGTACCCAGCACTGGCCAAGTTGTAGGATCTAGAAGTAGATGTGTCTAGAGGGGGGGTGATTAGACACTTAGTGCTAAAGTTGCAATTTTTAGGCCTTTTTGGTTTGAGTGGAGTTTTAGGCACAATTTCAACATACACAATACATATCAAGCAAGCATGCAAAGAGTATATGAGCAGCAGAATGTAACACATGCAACTTGCAAGAATGTAAGGGGAAGGGTTTGGAGAATTCAAACGCAATTGGAGACATGGATGTTTTTCCCGTGGTTCGGATAGGTGGTGCTATCCTACATCCACGTTGATGGAGACTTCAACCCACGAAGGGTAATGGTTGCGCGAGTCCACGGAGGGCTCCACCCACGAAGGGTAATGGTTGCGCGAGTCCACGGAGGGCTCCACCCACGAAGGGTCCACGAAGAAGCAACCACCCACGAAGGGTCCACAAAGAAGCAACCTTGTCTATCCCACCATGGCCATCGCCCACGAAGGACTTGCCTCACTAGCGGTAGATCTTCACGAAGTAGGCGATCTCCTTGCCCTTACAAACTCCTTGGTTCAACTCCACAATCTTTTCGGAGGCTCCCAAGTAACACCTAGCCAATCTAGGAGACACCACTCTCCAAGAAGTAACAAATGGTGTGTAGGTAATGAACTCCTTGCTCTTGTGCTTCAAATGATAGTCTCCCCAACACTCAACTCTCTCTCATAGGATTTGGATCTGGTGGAAAGAAGGTTTGAGTGGAAAGCAACTTGGGGAAAGCTAGAGATCAAGATTCATATGGTAGGAATGGAATATCTTGGCCTCAACACATGAGTAGGTAGTTCTCTCTCAGAAATAGGATGCTGGAAGTGTAGGCTTAGTCTGATGGCTCTCTCCACGAATGAAGAGGAGGTGGAGGGGTATATATAGCCTCCACACAAAATCCAACCGTTACACACAGTTTTCCAATCTCAGTGGGACCGAATCAACAAACTCGGTCGGACCGAAAAGGTAAACCTAGTGACCATTAGAGATTTTCGGTGGGACTGACATGCAACTCGGTAGGACCGATATGGTTAGGGTTTGGGCATAACGTAATCTCGGTGAGACCGATTACACAAACTCGGTGAGACCGAGTTTGGTAATAAGCTAACCAGAGAGTTGGTCAGGCAAACTCGGTGGGACCGATTTGCTCTTTCGGTGAGACCGAAAAGTTACAAAAGGGAAACATAGAGTTTACATTGCAATCTCGGTGGGACCGATTCGCTCTTTCGGTGAGACCGAAAAGTTACGAAAGGGAAACAGAGAGTTTGCAATCCCATCTCGGTGAGACCGAGATCCCTATCGGTAGAACCGAATTGCTAGGGTTTGGCAGTGGCTTATGACAAGTGAAACTCGGTGGCGCCGGATAGAAAGAATCGGTAAGACCGAGTTTGGCTTAGGGTTTAGGCCATATGTGGATATGGGAAAGTAGTTGAGGGTTTTGGAGCATATCACTAAGCACATGAAGCAAGAGGCTCATTAAGCAACACCTCATCCCTCCTTGATAGTATTGGCTTTTCCTATGGACTCAATGTGATCTTGGATCACTAAAATGTAAAATGAAGAGTCTTGAGCTTGAAGCTTTAGCCAATCCTTTGTCCTTAGCATCTTGAAGGAGTTCCCACAACCTTTAGTCCATGCCACTCCATTGTTGAACTTATCTGAAACATGCTAGATAGAAATGTTAGTCCAACAAGAGATATGTTGTCATCAATTATCAAAACCACCTACGGAGCACTTGTGCTTTCACAAGTTCATGGCCGTAACTCACCACGGCTACAACGTCCTCAAGATGCCAGGAAGCGGCGGAGTCATCACGGTGCCGTGTGAAGAGAAGGACGCGGTGTGTTCCCTGGAACGAGCCTTTCAGGCCGCGTCACTGGAAGACTCGGATCGTGGAAGCAGGAGGCCTCCCGAGACCGCCCCTAAGAAGAAGAAGACATCGTCCAGCCCGACCACTCAGGAGGCAGGCCCCTCTGGGCCCGTGCCTGCCCAGGGGGAACCTCCTTCCATCGCATAGGAAAGCGCGCCCGGCGCCCTCCTCAGGCAGGGCTCGGGGGCTCTCCCCTGGAGGGCCACCGACCTAGCTAGGGTCACGAGGGAGGCACTTGGGCACCACCTGGAGGCGTGTTTCGAAGCACGTTTCCCTCAAGAAGGAGCAAGGCAAGGAGACCCAGACCCTCAGGAGTTCGTCAGCAAGGCCATTCAGGAGCTACAGGAGTCAAGAGTCATGAAAGGCGGCCGCTGCCTACCAGCAGTGGCTCCCCATCCAGGCGAGGATGGTGGGATGCGCGTCAGCATCGACATACCAGGGCTCAACCGAGTCGCCTCTCTGGAGCGCCTCTGGCCCTCGCGAGAGGGGCGCTGCGGAGGCCCACCCCACAGCTACGTTCGCATGCCTTACGGCTTGCCGAACGCGGCTAACATGTACCAGCGCCTCATGAGGAGCGTGACAGGGGCACGAGAGGCCAGGCGTTCCGCGGCCCTGGCAGGGATAGAGATGGCCCGTGAGGAGCCGCCAGCGCCTCCGTAGCCTCCCGAGGCCCCTGGGCCTGGGGGCTCGTGAGGATCGGCTCCCGCAGCCCACCGAGCCTGCTACACCAACGCTCCTTCATCCTCAACATCATCAGGTGACATCTTTCAAGTTTTATTTCCAGCTGGGAGCGCCCCCCCAGGGCTACCTTATTCCTAGGCTGCGTGGGTCCGTCCCTGCGACGTGTATCCCTTTTTATTCCATGTTGTTAGCTTACCCTGTTGGGGGCGCCCCTCGGGCTGCATGATCCCCAAGTCGCTCGGGCCAGGCCCAGCAGCATGTATCCCATTTGCGTTTATTTCCGATCATGTGTTAGACCCACCATGCTTGATTATTCGAGGCCGGTCTACGGCACCTCTTCTTCTCCATGCCGACCACTTGCATGTTAAAGGGGGGGTACCTGAGCATCGCGACTCAGGGCTCTTACTGGCTCTCCAGCCCTCACCCTCTGGCCTTGTCCATGGCATCGCGACCAGCTCGAGGGCCGGGACCCAAGGACGTAGAGTGCCGACATCTAACCAAATTTGCAGGGACACATCACAAGATAAGGCCCAGTGCCAGGCGCAACCCGCCTAGAGGTAGGGCCCCGTGAGTCCCGCGCTGGCTCATGGGTGCCCAGATACACCTCGCCAGGCCCTACCGTGCCAGCCACGTGTCAGGGCGGGGCTGTACACGCCCCGGGGGCTCCTCCCGGAGGGGGGGGCCCTCCTACATACCAGTGGAAGCACCATGCTCTGCGCTGGCTGATGACACTACCGAGGAGCAGCTATGCCCGTACACATACGATAGCGCTATGCTCCGCACTGGTGATAAACAACTGAGGGTGGCCCCCGGGCCGCACCAACCTCATGGATCCCAGAGCTTAATGTCTAGCCTCATCGTAACGCCTCCCCTTGAGAGTGCCGCGTGAGGGGGCTGGGCACGGGGACTGCGCTTGGGTCACACCCAGACGCACGCCGCTCAGCCAGGTCCCCCCGGGCCTGGTTCGTCACGCGTCTCTCCCCGAGCGGAGCCAAGGTACGAAGGCCGTTTGAGCGTCAAGGGGGACTCCTGAGCATCGCGACTCAGGAGCCTAACTGGTCATGTAGCCCCTCACTCCGTGGCCCCATCCTGGTTTCCGGTCGGGACCAACGCCGGGTGAGGTACGCGCGCGGTCGGGCTCTGCAGACGTAGAACGGTAGATCCACCCTCATCACGCCTCCCTACTTGCTGTTCGTGCGTCAAGGGGGACTCCTGAGCATCACGACTCAGGAGCCTAACTGGTCACGTAGCCCCTCACTCCGTGGCCCCGTCCTGGTTTCCGGTCGGGACCAACGCTGGGTGAGGTACGCACGCGGCCGGGCTCTACAGACGTAGAACGGTAGATCCACCCACATCACACCTCCCTACTTGCTGTTCGTGCGCCAAGGGGGACTCCTGAGCATCGCGACTCAGGAGCCTAACTTATCACGTGGCCCCTCATTCCTTGGCCCCGTCCTGGTTTCCGGTCGGGACCAACGCTGGGTGAGGCATGCGCGGGGCTGGGCTCTGCCGGCATAGAACATAAGCAAGTAGGAAGGAAAGGCGCAAATTTCAAGGAATTCAAAAGAAAATTGTCAGGACCCCGACTCGATGTCACATCGATCTAGCCGGTAACACTTCATATCACTTTGCGGCCTCACGCACGGTATTCCCACGGGTGTCGCCTTACCTTTGCCCGGGACCGTTTGCGCCTTTTGGCTCACGTATATGATAGTGTCGCTAGCATCCATATGATAAAGAGCCCAGGCTGACATGACTAGTTGTAAACCCAAAGTGGCACAGACTTACAGGGACAGGCATCCATGACCCAGCTTCGAACGTGTCGGTCATCAGCAAGTGGGTCCGGGCTGTAGCACTGGGCTAGCAGGACTCCGGTAAACCGGGCTGTAGCGGGCTAACAGGACTCCGGTACTCAAAGCGTGACATTTCCCCGAAGGGACAGACACAGGAACAAAGAAGGACACATGCCGGCCAGCCTAAGTGTTCCAGAGCAGTAGCAAGCTACCATGGCTCAGCGGTAACACTAGGAGACATTTCCCGGTAAGAGAGGCTACTAAAGATAAACAACTAGATAGTCAGATCCCACACATACCAAGCATTTCAATCATACACACAATATGCTCGATATGTGCAAATACAACGAAGCATCACAACATGACTCTATGACACAAGTACTTTATTTAAGGCTCAGGGAGCCATACATAACATACACAAAGGTACGGGTCTCACGACCCAACATACAAGTCATACAGTCATACAAACCAGCAGCGGAAGTAACTTGTCTGAGTACAGACAACTAGTAAAATAAAAGAGGCTTGGAAAGCCTAGCTATACTACGTGGTCCTTCACAAGCTCAGGGTCACCACCTGGGTCTTTGGCCTACTCGTTGATGTCAACGTCTACATAGAACCCATCAGAAGGGGTTGCAGCGTCTTCTGTAAAAATGTAGATTATAGCAACATGAGTACAAAGGTACTCAGCAAGACTTACATCAGATCCTACATACATGCATAGTATCAAGAAGGGTTGGTGGAGTTATTGCAGCAAGCCAGCTTTGACTCTTGGCTAGGCTATCCTACGATACTCCAACTTGAAATGGTTTTGCGCACACGAGTCCACTACTCACCACTTCAATACACTACCGAGGATCCACCTCCGTCTTCCTACGGAAGAGCCATCCTCGGCACTCACACTTATCTTGAGGCTTTTAGTAGTTTCCATTTACTTGTCTATGAACTGTATAGGCAACCAAGTAGTCCTTTACCGCGGACGCGGCTATTCGAATAGATCATGTTAACCCTGCAGGGGTGTACTCCTTCATACACGCTCTCACCACTTACCGTCGTTTACACGACATGTACTCGGCAACCTTCAAGCGGAAGCCCAACGTGGGTGTCGGCCACGACCTACCTAATCACCTAAGCCTCTAGTCCAGGTTTATCGCCTATCCAGGTTCCATCCGCAGGGAGTCCGGCCGAGGTTTCCCATACGGCCCCGAACGATGTGAACAGGGTTCCCGAGATACCTAACAGGTATTCGGTACACCGTGCCACGTACCTACCGCATCACAGCCCACCCCTACGGTCAGCGCTGTCCACGGCCTCCAGTAGGCTACAAACACCAGAAACTACTTGCAACTCCTGGACGGAGAACTAGGGTGAATAAGAAGCCGAGAGGGTCCATTGGTTTCGGGCCCAATGCATGGTAGTAGCTGATTCTTAAATCACACATACAGATCTCAGTGCTTAAGGTCGGCTTCAATGAAACAACCCACCATGTACTCCTACATGGCCTCTCATCGATACCTTTACCAAATCGTGTTCACCACACCACTCTCATTACCGACATAATCATTTCACTCTAGCCCATCACCCAGATGAACCAGACCTGACACGACTCTAAGCATAGCAGGCATAGCAAGGTAGGAACAACACATACACATGGCTCAATCAACTCCTACACATGCTAGTGGGTTTCATCTAGTTACTGTGGCAATGACAGGTCATGCAGAGGAAATGGGTTCAACTACCATAGCACACAGCAGTTTGAATCGCGTTGTCTTAATGCAGTAAAAGAGAGCAGGAGCGAGAACATGGGATTGTATCGATATGATCAAATGATTGGTTGCTTGCCTGATGGTTCGATGCACTGATATGGTTCTTCGTTAGGGTAATCACGGTACTCCTCGGGGACAGATCCTGTCGCAAAGGACATCGATACACAAACATCACCAAACAATATGCAACAATATGATGCATGCATGAAACATGGCAATATGAGTGTGTTGGGCTAATGCAACTAAAACCAGAAGGGTTTGAACAAATTTGAATCAAGGATTCAAATTTCAAATTCAAATATGGCCTTTTAAAGTGCCTTTTCTTGTTCTGATTAAAACATCAACTTAACTTGTTTGATCATGCATGGAAATGGTACAGATGGATAGATTGGATTTTTCTGATCATTTTTCATATATAATTTGTCCAATTTGGAGTTACAGAATAAAAGTTATGAATTTTTGAAGTTTAATTAATATTCTGGAATTTCCTGATTTAATTTAAATCCAGAAATTCAATTACTGCGTCAGCCTGACGTCAGTGTGACGTCAGCAGGTCAACTACGGCTGGCTGAAGTCAAACCTGACGTGTGGGGGCCACACGTCAGTGACAGGGGGGTTAAACAGATTTAAATTAATTCTAATTACTAATTAGTGGCGCTGGGGCCCACTGTCAGTGTCAGGGGGGTTGACTAACAGTAGTTAGCGCTAACCTAACCATCTGGCCGACAGGGCCCACGCGTCAGTGACCCTGGGGGGGTCAAACCCCAGGTCGGTCAAGTCAAACCCCACCGGCGACATGACGCCGGCGAGATCCGAGACGGCGGCGAGAGTGCTTTTTGCCATTCCGGCGACCAAATGGACGGCGGAAGGCATCTACGTGTTGCTGAGGTTGAGCCGCGTCTATTGGTGGTGGTGGTTGGGCTCGGGGTGGCCGGAGTTGACGGCGGCGAGCTCGGCTGCGGCGGCCGGAGTTCGGGTGCGGTCGGGATCAGTGTTGCAGGGGGGTTGGGGAGGCGTTGGTGCGTTCTACGTGCTCCTGGTGATGTGTGGAGCACGATGGTGTGCTCGGTTGGGCGCTACGGCGACCGTGGCCACGACGGCGACATCGCCGGCGGCGTGGAGCTCTCGGTCGAGGTGGAGCTAGGGCCTAGAGGTCGGGAGAGACCAGGGAAGAAGGGGGAAACGCTCCGGGGGCTCACCGCGGTTGCAGTGGGCGTCGAAGCGGGCTCGGGGACGCGCCGGAGACGACGAATTTGACGGCGACGGTGGTCGGAGTCCGAAGAGGGGAACGGCGACGTGGCGGCGATGCAGGGCTTCCGGGGAGCTGTGGAGCGGTGGGGAGGAAGAGGGAGTTGTGGCGGAGCTTCTGAGCTAGTCGGGGGAGCGAGGGGTGGTCGGAGACGACTGCTACGGCGAACGGTGGCGACGGTGGTGTTCGGCCGTGTGAGAGAGAGAGCGAGGGAGAGGAAGGAGAGAGCCGGGGAGAGTGAGAGAGAGCAGGGGGATCGGGACGGGCTGCGGGCGTCGTCCACGCGGCCAGGAGGGCGTCGGCAAGCAGGAGGTGGCCGCGCGGCCGTGCGCGCGCGAGCACGCAGCAGCTTCGGGGCGAGGGGAGGAAGACGACGGGGAGCTACAGTGCTGGGCTGGGTCGGTTGCTGGCTGGGCCGGCCAGCTGGCTGGGCCGCACAGGTAAGTCTTCCCCTTTCTTTTCTGTTTTCTGTTTTTATTTAATATATCTGCAACTTTGTTGAAATAAATAAAATACCTAGGCAACTTTAAAAATCACCAAACTATTCCTGGTCCATAGTTGGATTATTTCCAACATGAAACATTTTAGTTTGGAGATATTTGAGCATTTAAATATTTTATATTATTTTAAATGCCCAAAATCAAATATTTATGATTTAATTCAAAAACCCTAGGATGGCCTAGGAAAATGTGCACCACTTTTGGCAGAGGTTCTGAACCAAGACAAAAATGATGGGCATTTTAGAAGGGTATTTCAGGTTCATTGAAAATTATTTTAGTAAACCCTAGTTAGTTTCAGAGGGGACTGGGGGTTCTGTCATCCCCTTTTCAAGTTTCTGATGAATGAGTAAACATGATGCAACACTCTAATGCATGACTAGCTAGGGTGTGACAACTCACCCCCACTCAAAAGAATCTTGTCCCGAGATTTGGGTTCCTCCGAGAAGAAGGCGGGATACTCGAGTCGAAGACGATCCTCCCTTTCCCAAGTTGCTTCATCTTCAGAATGGTGCGACCATTGAACTTTGAGAAACTTGATGTTATGACGTCGGGTGGTACACTCGGCCTGATCGAGGATACGAATGGGGTACTCTCGATATGTAAGATCATCTTGGAGATCAAGCGTTTCGTGGTCCACTTCACGGATAGGATCCGAGAAGCAACGCCTGAGTTGAGAAACGTGGAAGACATCGTGAACTCTGGAGAGATGCGGAGGTAGTTCCAACTGGTAGGCAACTTCTCCTCGTTTGGCAAGAATGCGAAAAGGTCCAATGTAACGAGGAGCCAATTTGCCTTTGATACCGAAACGATGGGTTCCCTTCAGAGGGGTGACCCGAAGGTAAGCCTTCTCGTCAACCTCGAAAGTCATAGCCTTATGTTTTCGGTCATATTGACTCTTTTGACGGGATTGGGCTGCTTTCAACTTTTCACGAACGATACGAACTTGATCTTCCGCTTCCTGAATCATGTCCAGGCCAAAGAATTGTCTTTCCCCGGTCTCTGACCAGTTAAGGGGTGTTCGACATCGTCGTCCATAGAGAACTTCAAAAGGGGCTTTACCCAAGCTAGATTGATAGCTGTTGTTGTAAGCGAATTCGGCAAATGGAAGGCACTTCTCCCAGTCCATTCCGAAAGAGATAATGGAGGCTCGAAGCATGTCTTCTAGAATTTGGTTGACGCGTTCCACTTGACCACTTGACTGAGGGTGGAAAGCGGTGCTAAAGAAGAGACGGGTTCCCATAGCATTTTGGAAGCTTTCCCAAAATCGAGAGGTGAAAAGACTTCCTCGATCCGAGTTAATTTCCAAAGGAACACCATGGAGAGACACTATTCGGGAGATGTACAAGTCTGCCAGCTGACTAGCGGTTATACTCTCACGAACTGGTAAGAATTGAGCTACTTTGGAAAGACGATCGACCACGACGAAAATAGCATTATTCCCTCTCTTGGTCCTGGGAAAACCGGTAATAAAATCCATACTAATTTTATCCCATTTCCATTCAGGAATAGCTAAGGGTTGAAGGGTGCCGGCAGGCCGTTGATGCTCTGCTTTTACACGACGACAGACGTCGCAATTAGCAATATACTGAGCGATTTCTCTCTTCATCCTAGTCCACCAGAACCTCTGGCGTAGGTCCTGATACATCTTAGTACTACCGGGATGAATGGTGAGAGGAGATTCATGAGCTTCCTTAAGGATTAATCGCCTTAGGTTGCGCACCTTGGGAACCACTAGTCGATCCCCGAAGTATACGACTCCTTGATCATTAACGGAGAAACAATTCGCAATTCCTTTCTGAATGTTTCTCTTGATGCGGGAGATTCTCGGATCTACCTTCTGTGCTTTGATAATTTGATCCGTAAGGGTAGGTTTTGCCACCAAGGTGGAGAGAAAACCTTGAGGTACAATGTGATGGTTAAGCTTCCGAAATTCCTCATGGAGAAGCGGTTGACTTTGTTGTAACATCAGGTTGTTACAATAAGATTTACGACTTAGCGCATCAGCCATGACGTTGGCTTTCCCTGGGGTATAGGTTATTCCTAAGTCGAAGTCTGTGATCAACTCAACCCAACGTCTCTGCCTGAGATTCAAATCCGTTTGGGTGAAGATGTACTTCAGACTTTGGTGATCAGTGAATATTTCGCAACGATTACCGAGGAGGTAATGTCGCCAGGTCTTAAGTGCATAGACTACGGCTGCAAGCTCTAGATCATGGGTAGGATAATTCTCCTCATGTGGGTGCAATTGCCGTGAAGCGTAAGCAATTACGTGTCGATCTTGCATGAGAATGCAACCTAGTCCTTGTCGCGAGGCGTCGCAGTAGATAACAAAGTCTTTGGAGAAGTCTGGCGGTACCAGTACAGGAGCAGAGGTCAGGCGTCTTTTCAGTTCCCGAAAGCTGTGCTCACATTGTGGAGTCCATTCGAACTTCTTATCTTTCTTGAGGAGTTCGGTTAGAGGTTTAGCAACTTTGGAGAAGTTCTCGACAAAGCGACGGCAATAGCTCGCTAAGCCTAGAAAACTCCGAACTTGCTTGACCGATTCGGGTGGAGTCCAATCAAGGACGGCTTGAACTCGCTCAGGGTTAACAGCAATACCTTTACCAGATATTACATGACCCAGATAGGTCACTTCTGACAACCAGAATTCACATTTTGAAAATTTGGCATAAAGGCGATGCTCTCGAAGTTTCTTCAACACTAGCCTTAGATGTTCGGCATGTTCTTCCTTGTTCTTGGAGTAGATGAGTATATCATCGAGATAAACTACGACGAATTTATCCAAATACTCCATGAAGATTGAGTTCATTAACCGAGAAAAGGTGGCTGGAGCGTTGGTTAAACCGAAGGACATGACGGTGTACTCGTATTGGCCATAACGAGTAACAAAGGCCGTTTTAGGAATGTCCCCGTTTCTGATTTTGATTTGATGGTAGCCCAACCTCAAATCCATCTTGGAGAAGACTGAGGATCCAGCGAGCTGATCATACAGGTCATTGATCCTGGGAAGCGGGTATTTGTTCTTGATTGTGACCAAATTGACAGGTCGGTAATCTACAACCATTCGGTCCGTACCATCCTTCTTCTTGACGAATAGGACGGGGCAAGCCCATGGAGATGAACTAGGGCGGATGAAACCCTTTTTCAAGGATTCATCGAGTTGCTTCTTAAGCTCGGCTAGTTCTAGGGGTGCCATCTTATAAGGTCTTCTAGCAATCGGAACGGTTCCTGGAATGAGGTCTATTACGAACTCAACATCCCTGTCAGGTGGAACACCTGGCAATTCCTCTGGAAAGACATCCGGGAAGTCACAGACTACCGGCACGTCCTCAAGGTCTGGCAAGGGGCTGGCGTTAAGAGAATATAATTGTCGCTTGGCTATTCGGGTCAAGACATTGACTATCTTTCCCGAAGGATGGGTGAGTTGAACAGTCCTAGAGAAGCAATCAATTTTGGCTTGATGAGCTGACATCCAGTCCATACCCAAAATGATATTAATATCTGAAGATTTAAGGGCTATCAAAGATGCGAGAAAAACAAGTCTATCGACTTGGATTTCATTTCCATGGCTTACTCTAGAAGTTTGCCATTTGGATCCCGGAGTTTGAATTACCATAGAGGATGGCAAGTCACAGAATGCAACGTTATTCAAACGAGCATAATTTTCAGATATAAAAGAATGAGAGGCTCCTGTATCGAAAAGAACAGATGCTGGGTGGCAATTAACAAGAAGCGTACCGAGAACGACGTTGGGGTCCTCTTGAGCTTCTTCGGCAGAGATACAGTTGACATGGCCACGTGAAGCGGTGACCGGTTTAGCGTGGAATACTTTCCCTGTCGGCTTGCCACGGCCAACAGCTTTAGCAGATTGATTGGGGTTGGTCTGGGGGCATTCACGCATATAGTGACCAGATTCCCCACACTTGAAACAAGTCACGGAACTGGTACGTGGAGGAGCATTGTTAGATGGACCCCCATAGGGCTTGGCCGGTGCAGACTGTTGAACAGGGCGAGGCGCCTGGAAAGATGGCCTCGGTGTGAACCTGGGTGGCAGGGCAGTGTTGGGTACCCACACGCGGTGCTTCTGAGGACCAGCACCGGATGAGGAACCCATGTCACGTCCATGCTTGCGTGTTGCGTCATAGTCAGTCTGACCAGTTTCAGCACTGATGGCTTTGTTGACAAGTTTCGAAAAAGATGTGCACTCATGCAGACGGAGGTCGCGGCGAAGCTCAGGACTAAGGCCCTTACGGAACCTTGCTTGCTTCTTGGCGTCAGTAGACACTTCCTCAGTTGCATATCGGGCGAGATTACCAAACTCTCTGCTATAGGCATCCAGAGAAAGTCGGCCTTGGGTGAAACTGCAAAATTCTTCACGTTTACGGTCCATGAGACCCTCCGGAATGTGATGTTCACGGAAAGCCTCGCTGAACTCAGCCCAAGTAGTGACATGGCCCGCTGGGCGCATAGCTCCATAATTCTCCCACCATAGACTGGCGGGGCCTTCAAGATGATATGCGGCAAAGGTGACCTTGTCAGCCTCCGCTACCAGCGCGGAACGCAGCTTGTGAGAGATACTGCGAAGCCAGTCATCAGCGTCGAGAGGCTCGACGGAGTGGTGGAACGTGGGTGGATGTAATTTGATAAAATCACTGAGTGACACCACGTTAGCCCTCTGATGGTGTGCTGTATTCTGTTCAATACGCTCCAACAAACGGTTTGTCTCCCGCTTGTTTCTCTCAGCTTCCATCATCACCTCGGCTAGTGAAGGAGGATGAGGCAGATTTTCATTCCTGGCTTCACTGCCTTCGGCCTGCTCTTGAGAAGCAGGGTTGGCGCGCGTGTTGACCATCCTAGGTAAACAAGCCAATGATTTAGTCAGAATGATAAAATTCCGACATAGGATACATAATGCAAGGAATAACTCGGAATGCAAGATGATCATCCGTATGACATGGTAGATACAGAAACTGCTTCTTTTATTCCATCGTCATACACACCATACAAGGTTTAGTACAAGACCAAACAAAGTACTATTACGGTGAAAAGGGATTACATCTCATCGGAGGCATTCCAAACTCCTATACATTATTTTTCTACAACTCCGGAAGAGTACAAACTAGGTCATATCCCACGAGTCACGCGGGACGACAGACGACACAGCTAGTGCGAACTAGTGATACTACTACTAACTCAGACCGATCCGTAGTAGTCCTCGTAGAAGTCACCTCCATAGCCCGGAAGTTCAATATGATCATCCGGAAACAGACGGTCTCGCGGAGCTTGTGGACCATAGGGGCTAGGATGAGGTCTTGGACCAGCAAACGGTGGCCTGCGGGGCCGCGAGGTGGGGTGATGCCTCCTACATCACGCCAAACCATCACGTCTGGCAGAGCAGATCTCACAGGATAGAGATCGCGCATATCTGAATATCCAGCTTGCACCGCCGGTGCGAACCGAGTCAAAGTGGCCCAGTGGTCAGCACGGGTATTGAAGAGCTCTAACCTTAAGGCCCGATTTTCACGGTCCTTATCCTCGAGCATCTCAGCAGTGGTGCGAGTCCGTGAATCCTCCTGGGTGGAGTCAGCATAGATAGCCTGGAGATACCCTTGTGCTCCCGGAAGTGATCCTGGCATATACCGGAAATCAGAGTCCCGAAATAGACCAGATCTGACTCGCATAATGGTCATCATAGAGTAGGCGGCATCCTGCACAGCCATCTCAATAGTAACCCCGAGTCCATAGGAGCAGTGAAGAGGCTCAGTGGATCCAGGATAAGATGGAAATATCCTGACAGTGCAGAGATACTGGCTTTGATTAAAGTCTCGGAATTGTTCTTCGACCGTGTACTCAGGATACCAGCGGTATCCAGCCTCAGTCATTACCCTGACCAACTTAGCAGTATGGCCGGGTACATCTAGGCATCGAGTTAGGCGAACCACTTGATTGAGGTCGCGAGTGGCCATCTGAAAGCATAATCATAATGCAAAGGCATTAGAATCTCTAGCAAAATTTCGGCAGCATAACAGCTGTAAATGCTCAAAAAGGATATTGAGACATTTGACAAAGGATTTCGTACACACTCAACATCATCATATCAAGTTCTGGAACCATTCCAACAACATAATGTGGTAGTAGAACTGAACTAGGCTGGTAACCATCAAACTTATAAGGTACTACTGATTAGTAACTCGTGATCCTGATAGAGAGAACAGATCCTAATTCCTTAACCCCCGGTGGAAGAATGGACTGACTCAGATCAGAAAGTCATAAGGTATAAGGAGTAAAAAGAGCCTTACGTTCCAACCCACAAACAATTCCCCTACATATAACTAAGAATTTCTAGACTCAACATCGACCAGTTTGGCTTGGAGAACCTACAGGCAGTCCGGCTCTGATGCCAACGCTGTCAGGACCCCGACTCGATGTCACATCGATCTAGCTGGTAACACCTCATATCACTTTGCGGCCTCACGCACGGTATTCCCACGGGTGTCGTCTTACCTTTTTCCCGGGACCGTTTGCGCCTTTTGGCTCACGTATATGATAGTGTCGCTAGCATCCATATGATAAAGAGCCCGGGCTGACATGACTAGTCGTAAACCAAAAGTGGCACAGACTTACAGGGACAGGCATCCATGACCCAGCTTCGAACGTGTCGGTCATCAGCAAGTGGGTCCGGGCTGTAGCACTGGGCTAGCAGGACTCCGGTACTCAAAGCGTGACATTTCCCCGAAGGGACAGACACAGGAACGAAGAAGGACACATGCCGGCCAGCCTAAGTGTTCCAGAGCAGTAGCAAGCTACCATGGCTCAGCGGTAACACTAGGAGACATTTCCCGGTAAGAGAGGCTACTAAAGATAAACAACTAGATAGTCAGATCCCACACATACCAAGCATTTCAATCATACACACAATATGCTCGATATGTGCAAATACAACGAAGCATCACAACATGACTCTACGACACAAGTACTTTATTTAAGGCTCAGAGAGCCATACATAACATACACACAAAGGTACGGGTCTCACGACCCAACATACAAGTCATACAATCATACAAGCCAACAGCGGAAGTAACTTGTCTGAGTACAGACAACTAGTAAAATAAAAGAGGCTTGGAAGCCTAACTATACTACGTGGTCCTCCACAAGCTCAGGGTCACCACCTGGGTCTTTAGCCTACTCGTTGATGTCAACGTCTACATAGAACCCATCAGAAGGGGTTGCAGCGTCTTCTGTAAAAATATAGATTATAGCAACATGAGTACAAAGGTACTCAGCAAGACTTACATCAGATCCTACATACATGCATAGTATCAAGAAGGGTTGGTGGAGTTATTGCAGCAAGCCAGCTTTGACTCTTGGCTAGACTATCCTACGATACTCCAACTTGAAATAGTTTTGCGCACACGAGTCCACTATTCACCACTTCAATACACTACCGAGGATCCACCTCCGTCTTCCTACGGAAGAGCCATCCTCGGCACTCACACTTATCTTGAGGCTTTTATCAGTTTCCATTTACTTGTCTATGAACTGTATAGACAACCAAGTAGTCCTTTACCGCGGACGCGGCTATTCGAATAGATCATGTTAACCCTGCAGGGGTGTACTTCTTCATACACGCTCTCACCACTTACCGTCGTTTACACGACATGTACTCGGCAACCTTCAAGCGGAAGCCCAACGTGGGTGTCGGCCACGACCTACCTAATCACCTAAGCCTCCAGTCCAGGTTTATCGCCTATTCAGGTTCCATCCGCAGGGAGTCCGGCCGAGGTTTCCCATACGGCCCCGAACGATGTGAACAGGGTTCCCGAGATACCTAACGGGTATTCGGTACACCCGGACACGTACCTACCGCATCACAGCCCACCCCTACGGTCAGCGCTGTCCACGGCCTCCAGTAGGCTACAAACACCAGAAACTACTTGCAACTCCTGGACGGAGAACTAGGGTGAATAAGAAGTCGAGAGGGTCCATTGGTTTCGGGCCCAATGCATGGTAGTAGCTGATTCTTAAATCACACATACAGATCTCAGTGCTTAAGGTCGGCTTCAATGAAACAACCCACCATGTACTCCTACATGGCCTCTCATCGATACCTTTACCAAATCGTGTTCACCACACCACTCTCATTACCGACATAATCATTTCACTCTAGCCCATCACCCAGATGAACCAGACCTGACACGACTCTAAGCATAGCAGGCTTAGCAAGGTAGGAACAACACATACATATGGCTCAATCAACTCCTACACATGCTAGTGGGTTTCATCTAGTTACTGTGGCAATGGCAGGTCATGCAGAGGAAATGGGTTCAACTACCGTAACACACAGCAGTTTGAATCGCGTTGTCTTAATGCAGTAAAAGAGAGCAGGAGCGAGAACATGGGATTGTATCGATATGATCAGATGGTTGGTTGCTTGCCTGATGGTTCGTTGCACGGATACGGTTCTTCGTTAGGGTAATCACGGTACTCCTCGGGGACAGATCCTGTCGCAAAGGACATCGATACACAAACATCACCAAACAATATGCAACAATATGATGCATGCATGAAACATGGCAATATGAGTGTGTTGGGCTAATGCAACTAAAACCAGAAGGGTTTGAACAAATTTGAATCAAGGATTCAAATTTCAAATTCAAATATGGCCTTTTAAAGTGCCTTTTCTTGTTCTGATTAAAACATCAACTTAACTTGTTTGATCATGCATGGAAATGGTGCAGATGGATAGATTGGATTTTTCTGATCATTTTTCATATATAATTTGTCCAATTTGGAGTTACAGAATAAAAGTTATGAATTTTTGAAGTTTAATTAATATTCTGAAATTTCCTGATTTAATTTAAATCCAGAAATTCAATTACTGCGTCAGCCTGACGTCAGTGTGACGTCAGCAGGTCAACTGCGGCTGGCTGAAGTCAAACCTGACGTGTGGGGGCCACACGTCAGTGACAGGGGGGGTTAAACAGATTTAAATTAATTCTAATTACTAATTAGTGGCGCTGGGGCCCACTGTCAGTGTCAGGGGGGTTGACTAACAGTAGTTAGCGCTAACCTAACCATCTGGCCGACAGGGCCCACGCGTCAGTGACCCTGGGGGGGTCAAACCCCAGGTCGGTCAAGTCAAACCCCACCGGCGACATGACGCCGGCGAGATCCGAGACGGCGGCGAGAGTGCTTTTTGCCATTCCGGCGACCAAATGGACGGCGGAAGGCATCTACGTGTTGCTGAGGTTGAGCCGCGTCTATTGGTGGTGGTGGTTGGGCTCGGGGTGGCCGGAGTTGACGGCGGCGAGCTCGGCTGCGGCGGCTGGAGTTCGGGTGCGGTCGGGATCAGTGTTGCAGGGGGTTTGGGGAGGCGTTGGTGCGTTCTACGTGCTCCTGGTGATGTGTGGAGCACGATGGTGTGCTCGGTTGGGCGCTACGGCGACCGTGGCCACGACGGCGACATCGCCGGCGGCGTGGAGCTCTCGGTCGAGGTGGAGCTAGGGCCTAGAGGTCGGGAGAGACCAGGGAAGAAGGGGGAAACGCTCTGGGGGCTCACCGCGGTTGCAGTGGGCGTCGAAGCGGGCTCGGGGACGCGCCGGAGACGACGAATTTGACGGCGACGGTGGTCGGAGTCCGAAGAGGGGAACGGCGACGTGGCGGCGATGCAGGGCTTCCGGGGAGCTGTGGAGCGGTGGGGAGGACGAGGGAGTTGTGGCGGAGCTTCTGAGCTAGTCGGGGGAGCGAGGGGTGGTCGGAGACGACTGCTACGGCGAACGGTGGCGGCGGTGGTGTTCGGCCGTGTGAGAGAGAGAGCGAGGGAGAGGAAGGAGAGAGCCGGGGAGAGTGAGAGAGAGCAGGGGGGATCGGGACGGGCTGCGGGCGTCGTCCACGCGGCCAGGAGGGCGTCGGCAAGCAGGAGGTGGCCGCGCAGCTTCGGGGCGAGGGGAGGAAGACGACGGGGAGCTACAGTGCTGGGCTGGGTCGGTTGCTGGCTGGGCCGGCCAGCTGGCTGGGCCGCACAGGTAAGTCTTCCCCTTTCTTTTCTGTTTTCTGTTTTTATTTAATATATCTGCAACTTTGTTGAAATAAATAAAATACCTAGGCAACTTTAAAAATCACCAAACTATTCCTGGTCCATAGTTGGATTATTTCCAACATGAAACATTTTAGTTTGGAGATATTTGAGCATTTAAATATTTTATATTATTTTAAATGCCCAAAATCAAATATTTATGATTTAATTCAAAAACCCTAGGATGGCCTAGGAAAATGTGCACCACTTTGGCAGAGGTTCTGAACCAAGACAAAAATGATGGGCATTTTAGAAGGGCATTTCAGGTTCATTGAAAATTATTTTAGTAAACCCTAGTTAGTTTCAGAGGGGACTGGGGGTTCTGTCATCCCCTTTTCAAGTTTCTGATGAATGAGTAAACATGATGCAACACTCTAATGCATGACTAGCTAGGGTGTGACACAAATATTACAGTACACACTGTTATCTCAATGCCAAACGCAAGTTTAAACGCCTCCTCGAGGCATGATACATATGCAGGAATTAAAGGCAGGACAAGAGCCGCGACGGAGTCACTTGTCGGTGATGGAGCAGCGCGGATTGGGTACGCCTCACGGAGCGGTGGGGTCGGCAGCGCCTTGCTTCGGCTTGGTGCTGAAGGCCCGGAACTTCCCCAACAGGGCCTCTGCGCGACCCTTCATGGCCTCGGCAACGGCAGCGGCACGCTCGCCGCTCACTGGCTCCAGCAGGCTGTCGAGGTCGACACCGGGATCGCGAAGGTAGATGTGGGTGAGGACCCGCGTCATTGTTGTAGAAGACAGGACACGCGCCTCGGCCTCGGCCGCGGGGCCAAGGCCAAGGGCGACATCTTCAAGAGTGTGAACCAGGAAGGGAAGCAGCTTGGCGGGGCCGTCCTCGGCACCAGCCAGTGGGCTCTCCAGGCTGCTGTCGTAAAGCGTCCTCAATGAGGAGCGAGCCCTCGCCTCCATCTCTGCGAAGGCCACGCGGTCCTCGGCAAGAACCAGGGCCTCGTCGTCCAGCTTGGCCTTCCTCGCTCCCAACTCCTGCTCCAGCGCGCCTAGGCGGTCGCGGCGTTTCTTGAGCTTGACCTCCCTCTCCTTGAGAGCCGCCTCGCGAGCCTTCACGCCTTCTTCCTGCTCTTGGCGCAGGCGGCCTCGTTCGTGAGCTGGTCCCGCAAATCTTGCAGTTCGCCCTCCAACGCCTTGCAACATCCACGGACGTCGACCACCTCCCCCAAGGCTGCGTCCCGAGCTACCTCGCGCCTGCCGATGCACGGACCCGGCGACACACCAGAGAGCGGCCCCTGATCCTCGACATAAGTCATCACCCCGAAGCACCAGCTGCCGTGGCACCATCCCCGCACCTAATGCTATCCCGTGTTAGCGACGCCGCTCTCCTTTCTCACCAAACGACGGCTGCTTTGGCGCCAAAGGGGACCTCCTGAGCATCGTGACTCAGGGGCTCTTACCGGACTCTGGGTCGCTCACCTCCTGGCCTTGACCACGGCATCGCGACCTGGCATACCAGCGATGGCTGAAGCCGCCTTGGGACTGGGACCTGTCGGCGCAGAGCACCAAGCCCTCATGATGTTCGAAAGGGAGGACTGAGCTGAGACGGAATGAGCAACTCGCGCAATTCTACGACAAGGGTTATATTAACAAAACGGGATCGCAGGCACCTTACAAGCCCCCACGGGATGCGTTTTTGATTCCTCGCAGGGAACAGATCCTAAAGGGACACAAACTACGCACAACCCTACAAAAGACGCCATCATCAACAGTGGCCCGTCAAGCACCGACGCCAACCCCATCCAGATCAGAGTCGGCGGCGGCCTGACGAGCCCGCCCTGCTCCAGGAGCGGCGCCGGCTCGGGGGCTCGTAGCTGTCGTCGCTCGTCTCTGGAGTCGCGAAGAGCTCGCCGGAGTCGCTGGAACCTCCAACGCCTCCACCGCCTGAGGAGCCGCCAAGGGAGCGGTTGGCGGGCCCAGTCCTCGTTGCGGCAGGGTCCTGGCCAGCTTCCCTGGGGCAGCACTCCAGCCGGCGCCCGCTCGCATCGAAGACCTTGAAGAGCATCACCGAAGCACCGTCGTAATCCAAGTGGACCGCGAAGACGCCCCTTACCCTGCAAACCCGGGCGATCTCTCTCCAGCCTCGAGTCATGAAGACCTCGCCCGGGGCAACGACCGCGACCTCTGCCTCGGTCGCGAGGGTGCTGCAGCCGGCGTGCTGTAGCCAGAGCTCCAGGGGCTCCCCCTGCGGGACGATGGAGGCGAAGAAGGGAGGAAGGCGGATCCAAGACTGAAGAGGAATGGCAATGTGGAGCACGAACTCTTGGGAGGAGCCCTCGGTGTGGACCCCAGGAGGGACGACCCACACCCTCTTGACCCGTCGGCGCCGACGGCGGCGCCGCCCATGGCGGTCAGCATCAGCTCCTTCGGGGCCCTCGACGTGGGCGTACAATGGCAGCGGGAACCCAACGGCACCCGCTCGCACCAAGGCCTCGACACCACCTGAAGGGCCCCCTCGTCCGGGCCACGGGGGACGAGCCGTTTCTTCGGCGGGAGTGGGTCTGGTCCCTCTCGGGGAGCTTTTCCCTTCTCTGCCGTCGAGAACCGGCAGATCAGAGCCATCGCAGCAAGACAGAGCAAGGATCGGGAAGAAGGAGAAGCAAGGAGGGATGGACTGGAAGGGCGCGCGCTGTTCCGTACTTATGGCCGGCGAAGGCCAACCGCCGACCTCCATGATTGCAGGTAATCATGACCCACTTTGCATGCAGGGACTTGTCCAATCCATGTAGTTGCCGAGGCGCCATGGGGAAGTGGAGACGCCCATGTCCAACCAACCGCCACGCAGCGCCCAAGGCCGCAGGCTGTTAGGGCCCGCGGCGCTTCACTCTTGCCCTTCCGCCTCCCTGCACGGCCAAGTCCGGGCGTGCCTTGGGCCCGGGGGCTACTGTCGGCGTTCTGGGAATGGGGGTCCCAAGACTTGCCTGCCTGCGGCCTGCGGCGTGGCTCAAAGGGGGGCCAGCGCGACCCATCTTCACCAACACAAACCCAAGACCCTCGCGAGGGGCCAAGCCTCGCGGGGCAGACGATGCGGAGCTTCCTCGGGCGCGGCCTCGTCAGGCTGGCTCATGAGGAGGCGGAGAGATCAAGGTGGGGTACCTCACGAGGTGCCCGTGACGCAAGCCATGACGACCGGGGGTGCCAGGTGGGTGCCAGCCCGCGCAGTGTTCTCCCTTCCTCTTTGGTGCAAAGGGGGCAAGCGCAGCCTCGGAGTACCGAGGCATCAGCCAAAGGTTGCCATTTCAGTGCAACGAGAACAAGACCAGGAGGACTACGAGACGGAGGTCACCGTGGAGCCCAAGACGGCGTCATCACCAGAGCTTTGCGCAGGCGAAGACTACTTTTGTCAGGATAGCTGATACTAGCTGCCCCCCTTCAAATTAGCCCGCCATTGTTGGCTCCCTTTGTCGGATTTCGGGTTCCGGCAGACCCTTGAGGTTCGAACACCGGGGTGCACACGGAGATTTCGCCTCCTACCTACCTGCACTTCTCCGCCTTGCTAGGATCTAAACTAAGGAAAGAACAACACAAGAGACGCAGGGTTTATACTGGTTCGGGCCACCGTTGTGGTGTAATACCCTACGCCATTGTGTGGTGTGGTGGATTGCCTCTTGGGCTGATGATGATGAACAATACAAGGAAGAACAGCCTCGCGAGGGTCTGTTCTTGGCTGGGGCGATGAACTGCTGGGAGGAGCCCAGTCACCTTTCTCTCTCTCTCTTTCTGATCTTCTCTATCTTTCCAACCTCCCCGGCTCTGCTCTCTCTTTTTCTTCTTCCCCCCTCAGCTCTGTGGGTGGCTGGTCCTATTTATAGAGGCCCTGGTCCTCTTCCCAAATATCGAGCAGGAAGGGAGCCAACAATGGCGGGCTAATTTGAAGGAGGACAGCTAGTATCAGCTATCATGACAAAAGTAGTCTTCACCTGCGCAAAGCTCTGGTGATGACGTCGTCTTGGGCTCCACGGTGACCTCCGTCTCGTAGTCCTCCTGGTCTTGGTCTCGTTGCACCGAAATGGCAACCTTTGCCTGACACCTCGGTACTCTGCGGCTGCGCTTGCCCCCTTTGCACCAAAGAGAAAGGGAGGACACTGCACGGGCTGGCACCCGCCTAGCGCCCCCGGTCGTCATGGCTTGCGTCACAGGAACCTCGTGAGGTACCCCGCCTTGATCTCTCTGCCTCCTCGTGAGCCAGCCTGACGAGGTCGCGCCTGAGGAAGCTCCGCGTCGTCCGCCCCGCGAGGCTTGGCCCCTCGCGAGGGTCTTGGGTTTGTGTTGGTGAAGATGGGCCGCGCTGGGCCCCCCTTTGAGCCACGCCGCAGGCCGCAGGCAGGCAAGTCTGGGGACCCCCGTTCCCAGAACGCCGACACTAGCCCCTGGGCCCAAGGCGCGCCCGGACTTGGCCGTGCAGGGAGGCGGAAGGGCAAGAGCGAAGCGCCGCGGGCCCTAACAGCCTGCGGCCTTGGGCGTCGCGTGGCGGTTGGTTGGACGTGGGTGTCTCCACTTCCCCATGGCGCCTCGGCAACTGCACGGATTGGACAAGTCCGTGCATGCAAAGTGGGTCATGATTACCTGCAATCATGGAGGTCGGCGGTTGGCCTTCGCCGGCCATAAGTACGGAACAGCGTGCGCCCTTCCATACCATCCCTGCTTGCTTCTCCTTCTTCCCGATCCTTGCTCCGTCTTGCTGCGATGGCTTCGATCCGCCGGTTCTCGACGGCAGAGAAGGGAAAGGCTCCCCGAGGGGAACCAGACCCACTCCTGCCGAAGAAACGGCTCGCCCCCCGTGGCCCGGATGAGGGGGCCCTTCAGGTGGTGTCGAGGCCTTGGTGCGAGCGGGTGCCGCCGGGGTTCCCGCTGCCATTGTACGCCCACGTCGAGGGCCCCGAAGGAGCTGATGCTGACCTCCATGGGCGGCGCCGACGGGTCACGAAGGTGTGGGTCGTCCCCCCTGGGGTCCACACCGAGGGCTCCTCCCGAGAGTTCATGCTCCACGTTGCCATTCCTCTTTAGTCTTGGATCCGCCTTCCTCCCTTCTTCTCCTCCACCGTCCCGCAGGGGGAGCCCCTGGAGCTCTGGCTGCAGCACGCCGGCTGCAGCACCCTCGCGACCGAGGCAGAGGTCGCGGTCGTTGCCCCGGGCGAGGTCTTCATGACTCGGGGCTGGAGAGAGATCGCCCGGGTTTGCAGGGTAAGGGGCGTCTTCGCGGTCCACTTGGATTACGACGGTGCTTCGGTGATGCTCTTCAAGGTCTTCGATGCGAGCGGGCGCCGGCTGGAGTGCTGCCCCGGGGAAGGTGGCCAGGACCCTGCCGCGACGAGGATTGGGCCCGCCAACCGCTCCCTTGGCGGCTCCTCAGGCGGTGGAGGCGTCGGAGGCTCCAGTGACTCCGAAGACGAGCGACGACAGCTACGAGCCCCCGAGCCGGCGCCGCTCCTGGAGCAGGGCGGGCTCGTCAGGCCGCCATCGACTCTGATCTGGATGGGGTTGGCGCCGGTGCTTGATGGCCCACTATTGATGGTGGCGTCTTTTGTCGGGTCGTGCGTAGTTTGTGTCCCTTTAGGATCTGTTCCCTGCGAGGAATCAAAAACACGTCCCGTGGGGGCTTGTAAGGTGCCTGTGATCCTGTTTTGTTAATATAACCCTTGTCGTAGAATTGCGCGAGTTGCTCATTCCGTCTCAGCTCAGTCCTCCCTTTCGAACCTGACGAGGGCTTGGTGCTCTGCGCCGATAGGTCCCAGTCCCAAGGCGGCTTCAACCGTCGCTGGTATGCCAGGTCGCGATGCCGTGGTCAAGGCCAGGAGGTGAGCGACCCGGAGTCCGGTAAGAGCCCCTGAGTCGCGATGCTCAGGAGGTCCCCTTTGGCGCCCAAGCAGCCGTCGTTTGGTGAGAAAGGAGAGAGGCGTCGCTAACACGGGATAGCATTAGGTGCGGGGATGGTGCCACGGCAGCTGGCGCTTCTGGGTGATGACTTTTCTCGAGGATCAGGGGCAGCTCCCTAGTGTGTCGCCGGGTCCGTGCATCGGCAGGCGCGAGGTTGCTCGGTGGGGTCCTCGTGTGTCTCTCCCCTCTCGCCTTTGCTCCCCTTTCTGCTCTACATCCTCGGGTCCCAGCCCTCGAGCGCGTCTCAGCCGTCGCTGGTATGCCAAGTCGCGATGCCGTGGTCAAGGCCAGAGGGTGAGGGCTGGAGAGCCAGTAGGAGCCCTGAGTCGTGATGCTCAGGCACTCCCCCCTTTAACGTGCAAGCGGTTAGCGCGGACGAGAGCGAAGGAGACACTGCAAGGGCCTCGCCTGATGCAGCTCCTTCAGGAGGTCCTGCAGGTCCATCATAGAAAAAACAAGGGGTTGCCATGACAATTGATAGTCAGCCATTGGTTGCTTCCGAGGGGTAGTGAGGCACTGAAGGCTTGACGAGGTGATGCTATGCGGGGCTGCCGCGGCTAGAGCTCAGCCATCCAGGTTTGTCGGCGTTGCAGGGACGGACCCATGCGCAAGCTTCGTGCCGTTCGGGAGCAGCTCCATTAGTTGGCGTCAGCTGAGCAGGCAACTAGGTAAAACACATTAGCCGCGAAGGAGTGGATTCGTTCAAATAGATGCTGGGAATGCGGACATCACTGGGTCAGGCCCGAACGACTTGGGGGGTCATGCAGCCCGAGGGGCGCCCCCAACAAGGTAAGCTAACAACATGGAATAAAAAAGGGATACACACCGCAAGGATGGACCCACGCAGCCTGGGAATAATGCAGCCCTGGGGGGGGGGGGGCGCTCCCAGCTGGAAATAAAACTCGAAAGACGTCACCTGATGATGTTAAGGACGAAGGAGCGTTGATGTAGCAGGCTCGGTGGGCTGCGGGAGCCGATCCTCATGAGCCCCCAGACCCAGGGGCCTCGGGAGGCTCCGGAGGCGCTGGCGGCTCCTCACGGGCCATCTCCATCCCTGCCAGGGCTGCGGGACGCCTGGCCTCTCGTGCCCCCGTGCTGCCCCTCATGAGGCGCTGGTACATGTCAGCCGCGTTCGGCAAGCCGTAAGGCATGCGAACGTAGCTGTGGGGTGGGCCTCCGCAGCGCCCCACTCGCGAGGGCTAGAGGCGCTCCAGAGAGGCGACTCGGTTGAGCCCTAGTATGTCGATGCAGACGCGCAGCCCACCATCCTCGCTTGGATGGGGAGCCACTGCTGGTAAGCGGCGGCCGCCTTTCATGACTCTTGACTCCTGTAGCTCCTAAATGGCCTCGCTGACAAACTCCTGAGGGTCTGGATCTCCTTGCCTTGCTCCTTCTTGAGGGAAACGTGCTTCGAAACACGCCTCCATGTGGCGCCCAAGCGCCTCCCTTGTGACCCTAGCTATGTCGGTGGCCCTCCAGGGGAGAGCCCCTGAGCCCTGCCTGAGGAGGGCGCCAGGCGTGCTTTCCTATGCGATGGAAAGAGGTTCCCCCTAGGCAGGCGCGGGCCCAGAGGGGCCTGCCTCCTGAGTGGTCGGGCTGGACGATGTCTTCTTCTTCTTAGGGGCGGTCTCGGGAGGCCTCCTGCTTCCACGATCCGAGTCTTCCAGTGACGCGGCCTGAAAGGCTCGTTCCAGGGAACACACCGCGTCCTTCTCTTCACATTACACCATGATGACTCCGCCGCTTCCTGGCATCTTGAGGACGTTGTAGCCGTGGTGAGTTACGGCCGTGAACTTGCCCAGCACTGGGTACCCAAGGATGGCGTTGTACGGCAGGCGAATGTGAGCGACGTCGAAGTCGATGAGCTCGGTGCGGTAGTTGCCGCGTGCCTCGAAGGTGACAGAGAGGTGGACCTGCCCAATCGGGACCGTGGAGCCGCCGGTGATACGGGAGAAAGGCTTGGTTGGCTGAAGCTGGCTGTAGGGCACTTGGAGGTTGTTGAATGTCTCTACGGACAGGACGTTGAGCCCTGCCCCACCATCGATGAGGGTCTTGGTGACCACCACGTTGCTGCTGATTGGGGAACAAAGCATCGGGAGGACTCCGGCTGTAGCCGCACACTTGAGCTGATCTGCTGAGCTGAACGTGATGGCGCACGCCGACCACCTGAGAGGGCGCGTGGCTTCGAGCCTGGGGAGGACTGCGTTCACTTCGCGGGCGAACTGCTTGAAGATGCGCTGAGAGGCTGGGGCTTGTGCCCCACCCAGGATGCAGGTGATCGCACGCGGCTCCTAGAAGCCCCCAGCCCCCTCGTCCTGGTGGCGGTCCTCATTTCTCTTTGGCTGCGGCGGCAGCGGTGGGAGGCATGCGTTGCCTCGCGAGGCTGATCCCTCCAGTCTCCCTCGCGAGGCGGGTCTTGCCAGCGATCCTCGCGAGGTTGATCACGCCACCCTTGGCGCGGGCCATGGTCTTCCCAGCGTCCTGTGTTCCTTCCTCCTTCTCAGTCGCAACCCCGGTCACTGCGGTTAGGGCGACGGCCGATCCTTCCTTCTCGCATGGCTTGGAGCTCTTGGCATTCGTTGGTGTTGTGGGTGTGGAGGTCGTGGTACACATAGTACCGGCTGCCCTTGGAAGGTTCGGGCTGATCCCTGCCCCGCTTGGTGTCTGGTTCTGCCGCGAGCATGGCAGCCCCCTTGCGCTTCACATCCTTGGCCTTGGGCTTCTTCTCTTTTGGGTCTGCGGCAGGCAGCTCGAGGAGGGAGAGACGCCCTTCCTCGGCCCTGGCGCACTTGGTTGCCAGGTTGAACAGTTCCAAGGAAGTGCACATGTCTTCATGCATCGCCAGCTCCTCCTTCATCTTGACGTCGCGCACGCCGTCGGAGAAGGCCGAGATGATGGCCTCCTCAGTCACCTTGGGAATCTTGAGGCGCGCGTTGTTGAAGCGCTGGATGTACTTCTGCAGGGTCTCCCCGGGCTGTTGCTTGATGCGGCGCATGTCGCTCACGGCGGGTGGCCGGTCACGAGTTCCTTGGAAGTTGGCGATGGAGCGGGTGCGCATCTCGTCCCAGGAGTAGATTGTGCCTGGAGCCAGGTTCAGGAGCTAGGTGCGGGCCCATCCTTGAGTGCCATGGGGAACCAGTTCGCCATGACCTTCTCGTCTTCGTTGGCAGCTTCCACTCGCAGCTTGTAGAGCTGGAGGAACTCCACAGGGTCAGCCGTGTCGTCGTAGCGAGGAGGCAAGTCTGGCTTGAACTTGCCGGGCCACGTGACGCTGCGTAGCTCGGCGGTGAAGGCGCGGCAGCCTGCTGTGGCCACGGAGGCCTTGGATGACGGGGAACTTGGTCTTGCATGTCCTCACGTGTTGCCGCTGGGAGCAGCGTGGGGTCTTGACGCGCGGGAGCAGGAGCATGGTCACGACGTGCTGGAGCAGGGAGCGCCCGGGCAGCTTCTTGCGGGCGAGGGACTTCTTGACAGCTCTGCTCCTACTGTGCTGGCGCCTGACGGAGCAGGTTCCGCCCAGGGGCCACGCGCCTTGGAGCCATGGCGCCTTCCCAAGGAGGAGGCGGCCGGGGCACTGCCGGAGCTTCATTGCCCGCGCGGGGCGGGGTGCGGTGGAGCGGAAAGGACGGCGCAGGAGAGCCCCCTGCGGCGTGGACGAGCTCAGCGACGCGGTCGAGCCATTCTTCGTAGACGTCATCGACGGGACGGTAGCGCAGGAGCTCGTTCACTGCGATGAGTGCAGCCCGAGCCTCCATGGGCGCGCGGAGCGCGCGAGACGAAGAACCAGCTGGGGTGAGCGAGGGAGTCGCGGTGCGGCCGTCTTGCCGCACGGACGGATGCTGGGACGATGCTTGCTGCTCGTCCCCCGCTGGGCCGATGGCGGCGTTGACGGCAGGTGACGGGAACGGCGAGGACGCCCGCTGAAAGGGGCCGTCTGGGAGACGCGGGAAGCGAGTGCGGCCCGGCACTCGGCGCGGGCCCGACGAGCGTCTGACATGGTCGTGATGGTCGGAGGAGAACGGGGTGGTAGAAGACGAATCCCGGCGTACCCCTACCTGGCGCGCCAAATGTCGGATTTCAGGTTCCGGCAGACCCTTGAGGTTCGGACACTGGGGTGCGCATGGAGATTTCGCCTCCTACCTACCTGCACTCCTTCGCCTTGCTAGGATCTAAACTAAGGAAAGAACAACACAAGAGACGCAGGGTTTATACTGGTACGGGCCACCGTTGTGGTGTAATACCCTACTCCAGTGTGTGGTGTGGTGGATTGCCTCTTGGGCTGATGATGATGAACAGTAGAAGGAAGAACAACCTCGCGAGGGTCTGTTCTTGGCTGGGGCGATGAACTGCTGGGAGGAGCTCAGTCACCTTTCTCTCTCTCTTTCTGATCTTCTCTATCTTTCCAACCTCCCCGGCTCTGCTGTCTCTTTTTCCTCTTCCCCCCTCAGCTCTGTGGGTGGCTGGTCCTATTTATAGAGGCCCTGGTTCTCTTCCCAAATATCGAGTAGGAAGGGAGCCAACAATGGCGGGCTAATTTGAAGGGGGACAGCTAGTATCAGCTATCCTGACAAAAGTAGTCTTCGCCTGCGCAAAGCTCTGGTGATGACGCCGTCTTGGGCTCCATGGTGACCTCTGTCTTGTAGTCCTCCTGGTCTTGGTCTCGTTGCACTGAAATGGCAACCTTTGCCTGACGCCTCGGTACTCTGTGGCTGCGCTTGCCCCCTTTGCACCAAAGAGGAAGGGAGGACACTGCGCGGGCTGGCACCCGCCTGGCGGCCCCGGTCGTCATGGCTCGCATCACGGGCACCTCGTGAGGTACCCCGCCTTGATCTCTCAGCCTCCTCGTGAGCCAGCCTGACGAGGTCGCGCCTGAGGAAGCTCCGCGTCGTCCGCCCCGCGAGGCTTGGCCCCTCGTGAGGGTCTTGGGTTTGTGTTGGTGAAGATGGGCCGCGCTAGGGCCCCCCTTTGAGCCACGCCACAGGCCGCAGGCAGGCAAGTCTGGGCACCCCCGTTCCCAGAACGCCGACACCCTTCCCGCTCGATATTTGGGAAGAGGACCAGGGCCTCTATAAATAGGACCAGCCACCCACAGAGCAAAGGGGGCCGAGAGGTTGAAAGAAAGAAAGAAAGAGAGAGAGAGAGAGAGAGAGAGAGAGAGAGAGAGAGAGAGAGAGAGAAGGGTGACTGAGCTCCTCCCAGCAGTTCATTGCCCCAGCCAAGAACAGACCCTCGCGAGGCTATTCTTCCTTGTATTGTTCATCATCATCAGCCCAAGAGGCAATCCGCCACACCACACACTGGAGTAGGGTACTACACCAGAACGGTGGCCCGAACCAGTATAAACCCTGTGTCTCTTGTGTTGTTCTTTCTTTAGTTTAGATCCTAGCAAGGCGGAGGAGTGCAGGTAGGTAGGAGGCGAAATCTCCGCGCGCACCCCAGTGTTCGAACCTCAAGGGTCTGCTGGAACCCGAAATCGGACAAGGGCCCTTTTAGGATTGCCCGCGTCTCCAGGCCTGGCGCCACGTGCCTGGAGACATAGGACGGGATCCCTATCCAGAATGCTCGGAACATCCAGCACCTCCAGAAGTTCTACCCATGAAGCAAGGCCCAGTGCATGTGAAGGTCTCCGCTCATGACACTCTCACGTAAGAATGGGTGGGGCTGTACACGCCCCGGAGTCTCCGGAGAGCCGCCCTCGGGCCTCGGGGGCTCCCTCCCACATCCTAGTGGCAACACTTAGCTCCGTGCTGGTGAGAACACTAGTCTAGGTGCCAGATGCGGCTGTTCGTTTGCTTGCTTTCTGTAGTTGGTTTTCCCCCCTTTTCATTAATGTAATTTGGAGTTCTCGCATTTTCAATTGCCAAGTTGGATTTCCCCTTCGTCTTCCCTCTTGCCCGTCGGTCTTGGCCCAGGAGGAGCAACAGTTGCCCGTCGCTCTTCCTCAAGCATCTCGCATGCGGGGGCTACACTAGGCAGGTGTGTGTGTGCGCATCGGGCCTGCCCCGCGCCGCAAACACACTTCGCCATAGCCCTATCCCCCCAGGGCCATGACTTTTTCTATCATCACGAGACACTCTCGAACGAGCTTGTGATTTGCGCATCTTCTTAAGTCCGTGCCCCCCGGGTACCGCGACGCGATGCACTAAGTTATGACTAGCCCATGCCTGAGGACTCGCGCAAGGAAGAACAGGACACCCAACAAAATTTTCTAACAATTCTGCAGCTTCACGATCTCTCCTGAGGCCAGCGACCCCTGAACCAACAACAAGGGGGCCTCACGACATGATGGAGGGTGCGTAATCATGTGGTGCGAGACTACCGCAAGTGTATCAAGCTAAGTTATCCTACCGCACCTACCCAGACATGAACATCACAGCATACATCAGAACAATAAGCATAGCATAGTGGCATAAGTACCATGGTTCATTACACGCCCCAGCAGGGCCCTCTACTTTTTTCAAAATGCAGGGAAAAGGAAAGGCTAAACAAAAGTGGCCCGTGCGACCACAGCAGCTCCCAAGGCCGGGCTCCAGAGGCCTCCAGGCTCAGCCCGAGCCTTCCTCCCGCTTCACCAGAGCGCGGCAACGAGACAATCTGCCACCGTCCTCGAAGTGAGCCCGGCGACGTGGCGGCTGGTCGTAGCCGCCGCTGCTAGTGCCCTCGCTGGAGGAGCCGCCACTGCTGAACGAGCCGCAGCCGTCACCAAGGGCGATCTCACCCTCGGCGTCGTCGCGGCTGTCATCAAGGCCAAGCTCATCATCGCCATCGGCGTCTTCGGGGCAGCACCCTGCGTGACTGTCATCCTCCCCAAACACCCTCACATAGAGGGTCGCGACGCCGTCAAACTTGAAGTGGAGGGTGCACCTCCCACTCAGGGCGCGCGCGGGCATACGCCTGCCAGCCACGGGCAAGGGACACGTTCCCGGCGACGGAAACTTCGACCCTGACCCATGAGGCCTTGCTGCAACATCCATCAGCCTGCAGCCAGAGGCCGTCAGGCCCCACGGCCGGCAGCTCACCCGCGAAGAAGTGGGGGAGATGGAGCCAGATGTCGGTTGGCCTCTCCGACCACACGGCAAACTCCGAGAGCACCTCGGTTGAGTGGAAGCGTGGTAGAGGAGGCCGGGCAACCATGGCGTGCCTTCCCTCATTGCAGGGGTTGCCTCACCCTTGGCGGCACCCGCCACGAGAAGAAACACCCCCACAGCCGGCCAAGGCGCGCCCGCGCCCCTGAGGAGCCACAGCAGGAATGGCAATGTGCTTGCGTGGGCGTCCTCGCCCTCTCTTGGGAGGTGGCGAGTCAGGTCCCTCCTTGGGGGGGCTTCCCCTTCTCGGCGGTAGAGAACTTCCTCGTCAGCGCCATGAGGACTACAACAAGACGACGAGGCAAGAAAGAGGAATAAGAAGTGGGCAGCGAGAAGACGGGGATGAGCAGGAGGGGCTTTGCCCCTCCTCTCATTTATAGCCTGTGGGAGGCCTACCGCCGGCCACCATGATCCCACAGAATGATGGATCTTCCCTGCATGCGGTGAATTCTTGTCAAGTCGGACGGTTGCCGTGGCAACATGGGGAAGCGGAGGCGCCCATGTCCAGTCAATCGCCATGCGTGGACCAATGCCACAGGCGGTTAGGGACCGCGGCGCTCCGCACTTGCCCTTTGGCTTCGCCTCGAAGCCAAGTACGAGTGTGCCTTGGGCTCGGGGGCTACTGTCGGCGTTCTGGGAATGGGGGATCCCAGACTTGCCTATCTGCGGCCCACGACGTGGCTCTGCCAGCGGCCCTATATGGCCTAGCTTCAGCATTGACAGCTCAAGACCCTCGCAAGGGGGCAAGCCTCGCGCGGCGGACTACGCCAAGACCTCCCTAGGGGCGGCCTCCCCAGGCTGGCTCCCGAGGAGCGGAGATATCAATGCAAGGTGCACCTCGCGAGGTTCATATGACGTCAGCCATGACGACCAAGGCCAGGCGGGTGCCAGCGGGCGCAGTGTACTAGTTTCCTCTTTGGTGGTAAGGAGGCAAGCACAGACGCGGAGTCCCGAGGCGTCAAGCAAAGGTTTCCATTCTGACGCAACAAGACCAAGACCGCCAGGACGGCAGGACGGAGGTCATCGTGGAGCCCACCACGGTTTCACGACCAGGAGCTTTTGCAGGCGAAGACTACTTTTTTGAGGATAACTTGTACTAGTTTTCTCCTTGCAAATTTGGCCGTTGTGGGATCCCTTCCCGCCTACATTTGGGAAGAGGACCAAGGCCACTATAAATAGGACCTGGCCACCACCATAGGGGGGATCGGATCCATTCCACCCTGACCACCTCACCAGCTCATCAAGCCCAAGAACACCTCACCTCCTGAGGCTGTTCATCCATTGTACTAGTTCATCCACAGCCCATCAAGGCCAATCTACCACAAAGCAGGAGTAGGGTTTTACACCACAAGGTGGCCCGAACCTATGTAAACTATCGTGTCTCTTGTCCATTTTGGTTCATCGAGATAGGCCATGGAATTAGAGCGTAGGCAGACTGGGGAGGACGAGTTCTTCGCACACACCCCAGAGTTCGAACCTCTCAAGGGTCTGCGGAACCCCGAATCTGACATATGGCCATGGTGCCAATATTTATGGAGATGAATTTGCAATAGTTCCGTATGTTAAACATGAGATTATTGTTATTGCACCCATACTTGATAGTTCCTTGAATCAAAAGCATGATTGCAATGATATTATTATAAATTCTATGCTAATAATTAGCAAAACTGTAAGCTTGGGGATGCTAGTTTTGCTATGTCAACAACTTGTTGCAATGATCATGATTGGGGTCATTCTTCGTATGATCTTGAAAATTTATTTAAGCCCCGTGATGAATACAAGATTGATAATAATGTTTGCAATAATATTGGAAGTTGGTTTGGAAGAGTGCCAACTTTAGATCCCACATATTTGGAGAATGTTCAATCTTATGAAATTTTTGATAAAAGTGGGTTTGGAGAGGTCATGACTTTAGTTAATGTTAATCCCGCTATTTTGGAAGAGTGTCAACTTCGAATGCATGAGGATCGTGTTGAGAAAATGTTATGTGGTAGCTATATTGTTGAATTTGCTTATGATTCTACATGTAATTATTCTGAGAGAGGAAAATATGGTTGTAGAAATTTTCATGTTACTAAATTACCCCTCTTCATGTTGAGATTGCTATCGTCTCTTTCTTCTTCCTTGCATATGCTAGCTTTTGCTTGTCTCGATAATTTGTTTCCTTGTAAAATGCCTATGCATAGGAAGTCGATCCCCGAGCTTCATGAGCTTCCTTAAGGATTAATCGCCTTAGGTTGCGCACCTTGGGAACCACTAGTCGATCCCCGAAGTATACGACTCCTTGATCATTAACGGAGAAACAATTCGCAATTCCTTTCTGAATGTTTCTCTTGATGCGGGAGATTCCCGGATCTACCTTCTGTGCTTTGATAATTTGATCCGTAAGGGTAGGTTTTGCCACCAAGGTGGAGAGAAAACCTTGAGGTACAATGTGAAGGTTAAGCTTCCGAAATTCCTCATGGAGAAGCGGTTGACTTTGTTGTAACATCAGGTTGTTACAATAAGATTTACGACTTAGCGCATCAGCCATGACGTTGGCTTTCCCTGGGGTATAGGTTATTCCTAGGTCGAAGTCTGTGATCAACTCAACCCAACGTCTCTGCCTGAGATTCAAATCCGGTTGGGTGAAGATGTACTTCAGACTTTGGTGATCAGTGAATATTTCGCAACGATTACCGAGGAGGTAATGTCGCCAGGTCTTAAGTGCATAGACTACGGCTGCAAGCTCTAGATGATGAGTAGGATAATTCTCCTCATGTGGGTGCAATTGCCGTGAAGCGTAAGCAATTACGTGTCGATCTTGCATGAGAATGCAACCTAGTCCTTGTCGCGAGGCGTCGCAGTAGATAACAAAGTCTTTGGAGAAGTCTGGCGGTACCAGTACAGGAGCAGAGGTCAGGCGTCTTTTCAGTTCCTGAAAGCTGTGCTCACATTGTGGAGTCCATTCGAACTTCTTATCTTTCTTGAGGAGTTCGGTTAGAGGTTTAGCAACTTTGGAGAAGTTCTCGACAAAGCGACGGCAATAGCTCGCTAAGCCTAGAAAACTCCGAACTTGCTTGACCGATTCGGGTGGAGTCCAATCAAGGATGGCTTGAACTCGCTCAGGGTTAACAGCAATACCTTTACCAGATATTACATGACCCAGATAGGTCACTTCTGACAACCAGAATTCACATTTTGAAAATTTGGCATAAAGGCGATGCTCTCGAAGTTTCTTCAACACTAGCCTTAGATGTTCGGCATGTTCTTCCTTGTTCTTGGAGTAGATGAGTATATCATCGAGATAAACTACGATGAATTTATCCAAATACTCCATGAAGATTGAGTTCATTAACCGAGAAAAGGTGGCTGGAGCGTTGGTTAAACCGAAGGACATGACGGTGTACTCGTATTGGCCATAACGAGTAACAAAGGCCGTTTTAGGAATGTCCCCGTTTCTGATTTTGATTTGATGGTAGCCCAACCTCAAATCCATCTTGGAGAAGACTGAGGATCCAGCGAGCTGATCATACAAGTCGTTGATCCTGGGAAGCGGGTATTTGTTCTTGATTGTGACCAAATTGACAGGTCGGTAATCTACAACCATTCGGTCCGTACCATCCTTCTTCTTGACGAATAGGACGGGGCAAGCCCACGGAGATGAACTAGGGCGGATGAAACCCTTTTTCAAGGATTCATCGAGTTGCTTCTTAAGCTCGGCTAGTTCTAGGGGTGCCATCTTATAAGGTCTTCTAGCAATCGGAACGGTTCCTAGAATGAGGTCTATTACGAACTCAACATCCCTGTCAGGTGGAACACCTGGCAATTCCTCTGGAAAGACATCCGAGAAGTCACAGACTACCGGCACGTCCTCAAGGTCTGGCAAGGGGCTGGCGTTAAGAGAATATAATTGTCGCTTGGCTATTCGGGTCAAGACATTGACTATCTTTCCCGAAGGATGGGTGAGTTGAACAGTCCTAGAGAAGCAATCAATTTTGGCTTGATGAGCTGACATCCAGTCCATACCCAAAATGATATTAATATCTGAAGATTTAAGGGCTATCAAAGATGCGAGAAAAACAAGTCTATCGACTTGGATTTCATTTCCATGGCTTACTCTAGAAGTTTGCCATTTGGATCCCGGAGTTTGAATTACCATAGAGGATGGCAAGTCACAGAATGCAACGTTATGCAAACGAGCATAATTTTCAGATATAAAAGAATGAGAGGCTCCTGTATCGAAAAGAACAGATGCTGGGTGGCAATTAACAAGAAGCGTACCGAGAACGACGTTGGGGTCCTCTTGAGCTTCTTCGGTAGAGATACAGTTGACATGGCCACGTGAAGCGGTGACCGGTTTAGCGTGGAATACTTTCCCTGTCGGCTTGCCACGGCCAACAGCTTTAGCAGATTGATTGGGGTTGGTCTGGGGGCATTCACGCATATAGTGACCAGATTCCCCACACTTGAAACAAGTCACGGAACTGGTACGTGGAGGAGCATTGTTAGATGGACCCCCATAGGGCTTGGCCGGTGCAGACTGTTGAACAGGGCGAGGCGCCTGGAAAGATGGCCTCGGTGTGAACCTGGGTGGCAGGGCGGTGTTGGGTACCCACACGCGGCGCTTCTGAGGACCAGCACCGGATGAGGAACCCATGTCACGTCCATGCTTGCGTGTTGCGTCATAGTCAGTCTGACCAGTTTCAGCACTGATGGCTTTGTTGACAAGTTTCGAAAAAGATGTGCACTCATGCAGACGGAGGTCGCGGTGAAGCTCAGGACTAAGGCCCTTACGGAACCTTGCTTGCTTCTTGGCGTCAGTAGACACTTCCTCAGTTGCATATCGGGCGAGATTACCAAACTCTCTGCTATAGGCATCCACAGAAAGTCGGCCTTGGGTGAAACTGCAAAATTCTTCACGTTTACGGTCCATGAGACCCTCCGGAATGTGATGTTCACGAAAAGCCTCGCTGAACTCAGCCCAAGTAGTGACATGGCCCGCTGGGCGCATAGCTCCATAATTCTCCCACCATAGACTGGCGGGGCCTTCAAGATGATATGCGGCAAAGGTGACCTTGTCAGCCTCCGCTACCAGCGCGGAACGCAGCTTGTGAGAGATACTGCGAAGCCAGTCATCAGCGTCGAGAGGCTCGACGGAGTGGTGGAACGTGGGTGGATGTAATTTGATAAAATCACTGAGTGACACCACGTTAGCCCTCTGATGGTGTGCTGTATTCTGTTCAATACGCTCCAACAAACGGTTTGTCTCCCGCTTGTTTCTCTCAGCTTCCATCATCACCTCAAAGTTCTGGAACCATTCTAACAACATAATGTGGTAGTAGAACTGAACTAGGCTTGTAACCATCAAACTTATAAGGTACTACTGATTAGTAACACGTGATCCTGATAGAGAGAACAGATCCTAATTCCTTAACCCCCGATGGAAGAATGGACTGACTCAGATTAGAAAGTCATAAGGTATAAGGAGTAAAAAGAGCCTTACGTTCCAACCCACAAACAATTCCCCTACATATAACTAAAGAATTTCTAGACTCAACATCGACCAGTTTGGCTTGGAGAACCTACAGGCAGTCCGGCTCTGATGCCAACGCTGTCAGGACCCCGACTCGATGTCACATCGATCTAGCCGGTAACACTTCATATCACTTTGCGGCCTCACGCACGGTATTCCCACGGGTGTCGCCTTACCTTTGCCCGGGACCGTTTGCGCCTTTTGGCTCACGTATATGATAGTGTCGCTAGCATCCATATGATAAAGAGCCCAGGCTGACATGACTAGTTGTAAACCCAAAGTGGCACAGACTTACAGGGACAGGCATCCATGACCCAGCTTCGAACGTGTCGGTCATCAGCAAGTGGGTCCGGGCTGTAGCACTGGGCTAGCAGGACTCCGGTAAACCGGGCTGCAGCGGGCTAACAGGACTCCGGTACTCAAAGCGTGACATTTCCCCGAAGGGACAGACACAGGAACGAAGAAGGACACATGCCGGCCAGCCTAGGTGTTCCAGAGCAGTAGCAAGCTACCATGGCTCAGCGGTAACACTAGGAGACATTTCCCGGTAAGAGAGGCTACTAAAGATAAACAACTAGATAGTCAGATCCCACACATACCAAGCATTTCAATCATACACACAATATGCTCGATATGTGCAAATACAACGAAGCATCACAACATGACTCTATGACACAAATACTTTATTTAAGGCTCAGGGAGCCATACATATCATACACAAAGGTACGGATCTCACGACCCAACATACAAGTCATACAGTCATACAAGCCAACAGCGGAAGTACTTTGTCTGGGTACAGACAACTAGTAAAATAAAAGAGGCTTGGAAGCCTAACTATACTACGTGGTCCATCACAAGCTCAGGGTCACCACCTGGGTCTTTAGCCTACTCGTTGATGTCAACGTCTACATAGAACCCATCAGAAGGGGTTGCAGCGTCTTCTGTAAAAATGTAGATTATAGCAACATGAGTACAAAGGTACTCAGCAAGACTTACATCAGATCCTACATACATGCATAGTATCAAGAAGGGTCGGTGGAGTTATTGCAGCAAGCCAGCTTTGACTCTTGGCTAGACTATCCTACGATACTCCAACTTGAAATAGTTTTGCGCACATGAGTCCACTACTCACCACTTCAATACACTACCGAGGATCCACCTCCGTCTTCCTACGGAAGAGCCATCCTCAGCACTCACACTTATCTTGAGGCTTTTAACAGTTTCCATTTACTTGTCTATGAACTGTATAGGCAACCAAGTAGTCCTTTACCGCGGACGCGGCTATTCGAATAGATCATGATAACCCTGCAGGGGTGTACTTCTTCATACACGCTCTCACCTCTTACCGTCGCTTACACGACATGTACTCGGCAACCTTCAAGCGGAAGCCCAACGTGGGTGTCGGCCACGACCTACCTAATCACCTAAGCCTCCAGTCCAGGTTTATCGCCTATTCAGGTTCCATCCGCAGGGAGTCCGGCCGAGGTTTCCCATACGGCCCCGAACGATGTGAACAGGGTTCCCGAGATACCTAACGGGTATTCGGTACACCGTGCCACGTACCTACCGCATCACAGCCCACCCCTACGGTCAGCGCTGTCCATGGCCTCCAGTAGGCTACAAACACCAGAAACTACTTGCAACTCCTGGACGGAGAACTAGGGTGAATAAGAAGTCGAGAGGGTCCATTGGTTTCGGGCCCAATGCATGGTAGTAGCTGAATCTTAAATCACACATACAGATCTCAGTGCTTAAGGTCGGCTTCAATGAAACAACCCCACCATGTACTCCTACATGGCCTCTCATCGATACCTTTACCAAATCGTGTTCACCACACCACTCTCATTACCGACATAATCATTTCACTCTAGCCCATCACCCCAGATGAACCAGACCTGACACGACTCTAAGCATAGCAGGCTTAGCAAGGTAGGAACAACACATACATATGGCTCAATCAACTCCTACACATGCTAGTGGGTTTCATCTAGTTACTGTGGCAATGACAGGTCATGTAGAGGAAATGGGTTCAACTACCGTAACACACAGCAGTTTGAATCGCGTTGTCTTAATGCAGTAAAGAGAGCAGGAGCGAGAACATGGGATTGTATCGATATGATCAGATGGTTGGTTGCTTGCCTGATGGTTCGTTGCACGGATACGGTTCTTCGTTAGGGTAATCACGGTACTCCTCGGGGACAGATCCTGTCGCAAAAGGACATCGAATACACAAACATCACCAAACAATATGCAACAATATGATGCATGCATGAAAACATGGCAATATGAGTGTGTTGGGCTAAATGCAACTAAAACAGAAGGGTTGGAACAAATTTGAATCAAGGATTCAAATTTCAAATTCAAATATGGCCTTTTAAAGTGCCTTTTCTTGTTCTGATTAAAACATCAACTTAACTTGTTTGATCATGCATGGAAATGGTACAGATGGATAGATTGGATTTTTCTGATCATGTTTTCATATATAATTTGTCCAATTTGGAGTTACAGAATAAAAGTTATGAATTTTTGAAGTTTAATTTAATATTCTGGAATTTCCTGATTTAATTTAAATCCAGAAATTCAATTACTGCGTCAGCCTGACGTCAGTGTGACGTCAGCAGGTCAACTGCGGCTGGCTGAAGTCAAACCTGACGTGTGGGGGCCACACGTCAGTGACAGGGGGGGTTAAACAGATTTAAATTAATTCTAATTACTAATTAGTGGCGCTGGGGCCCACTGTCAGTGTCAGGGGGGTTGACTAACAGTAGTTAGCGCTAACCTAACCATCTGGCCGACAGGGCCCACGCGTCAGTGACCCTGGGGGGGTCAAACCCCAGGTCGGGATCAGTGTCGCAGGGGGTTTGGGGAGGCGTTGGTGCGTTCTACGTGCTCCTGGTGATGTGTGGAGCACGATGGTGTGCTCGGTTGGGCGCTACGGCGACCGTGGCCACGACGGCGACATCGCCGGCGGCGTGGAGCTCTCGGTCGAGGTGGAGCTAGGGCCTAGAGGTCGGGAGAGACCAGGGAAGAAGGGGGAAACGCTCCGGGGGCTCACCGCGGTTGCAGTGGGCGTCGAAGCGGGCTCGGGGACGCGCCGGAGACGACGAATTTGACGGCGACGGTGGTCGGAGTCCGAAGAGGGGAACGGCGACGTGGCGGCGATGCAGGGCTTCCGGGGAGCTGTGGAGCGGTGGGGAGGAAGAGGGAGTTGTGGCGGAGCTTCTGAGCTAGTCGGGGGAGCGAGGGGTGGTCGGAGACGACTGCTACGGCGAACGGTGGCGACGGTGGTGTTCGGCCGTGTGAGAGAGAGAGCGAGGGAGAGGAAGGAGAGAGCCGGGGAGAGTGAGAGAGAGCAGGGGGGATCGGGACGGGCTGCGGGCGTCGTCCACGCGGCCAGGAGGGCGTCGGCAAGCAGGAGGTGGCCGCGCGGCCGTGCGCGCGCGAGCACGCAGCAGCTTCGGGGCGAGGGGAGGAAGACGACGGGGAGCTACAGTGCTGGGCTGGGTCGGTTGCTGGCTGGGCCGGCCAGCTGGCTGGGCCGCACAGGTAAGTCTTCCCCTTTCTTTTCTGTTTTCTGTTTTTATTTAATATATCTGCAACTTTGTTGAAATAAATAAAATACCTAGGCAACTTTAAAAATCACCAAACTATTCCTGGTCCATAGTTGGATTATTTCCAACATGAAACATTTTAGTTTGGAGATATTTGAGCATTTAAATATTTTATATTATTTTAAATGCCCAAAATCAAATATTTATGATTTAATTCAAAAACCCTAGGATGGCCTAGGAAAATGTGCACCACTTTTGGCAGAGGTTCTGAACCAAGACAAAAATGATGGGCATTTTAGAAGGGCATTTCAGGTTCATTGAAAATTATTTTAGTAAACCCTAGTTAGTTTCAGAGGGGACTGGGGGTTCTGTCATCCCCATTTCAAGTTTCTGATGAATGAGTAAACATGATGCAACACTCTAATGCATGACTAGCTAGGGTGTGACAACTCACCCCCACTCAAAAGAATCTCGTCCCGAGATTTGGGTTCCTCCGAGAAGAAGGCGGGATACTCGAGTCGAAGACGATCCTCCCTTTCCCAAGTTGCTTCATCTTCAGAATGGTGCGACCATTGAACTTTGAGAAACTTGATGTTATGACGTCGGGTGGTACGCTCGGCCTGATCGAGGATACGAATGGGGTACTCTCGATATGTAAGATCATCTTGGAGATCAAGCGTTTCGTGGTCCACTTCACGGATAGGATCCGAGAAGCAACGCCTGAGTTGAGAAACGTGGAAGACATCGTGAACTCTGGAGAGATGCGGAGGTAGTTCCAACTGGTAGGCAACTTCTCCTCGTTTGGCAAGAATGCGAAAAGGTCCAATGTAACGAGGAGCCAATTTGCCTTTGATACCGAAACGATGGGTTCCCTTCAGAGGGGTGACCCGAAGGTAAGCCTTCTCGTCAACCTCGAAAGTCATAGCCTTATGTTTTCGGTCATATTGACTCTTTTGACGGGATTGGGCTGCTTTCAACTTTTCACGAACGATACGAACTTGATCTTCCGCTTCCTGAATCATGTCCGGGCCAAAGAATTGTCTTTCCCCGGTCTCTGACCAGTTAAGGGGTGTTCGACATCGTCGTCCATAGAGAACTTCAAAAGGGGCTTTACCCAAGCTAGATTGATAGCTGTTGTTGTAAGCGAATTCGGCAAATGGAAGGCACTTCTCCCAGTCCATTCCGAAAGAGATAACGGAGGCTCGAAGCATGTCTTCTAGAATTTGGTTGACGCGTTCCACTTGACCACTTGACTGAGGGTGGAAAGCGGTGCTAAAGAAGAGACGGGTTCCCATAGCATTTTGGAAGCTTTCCCAAAATCGAGAGGTGAAAAGACTTCCTCGATCCGAATTGATTTCCAAAGGGACACCATGGAGGGACACTATCCGGGAGATGTATAAGTCTGCCAGTTGACTAGCGGTTATACTCTCACGAACAGGTAAGAAATGAGCTACTTTGGAAAGACGATCGACCACGACGAAAATAGCATTATTCCCTCTTTTGGTTCTGGGAAAGCCGGTAATGAAATCCATACCAATTTTATCCCATTTCCATTCAGGAATAGCTAAGGGTTGAAGGGTGCCAGCAGGCCGTTGATGCTCTGCTTTTACACGACGACAGACGTCGCAATTAGCAATATACTGAGCGATTTCTCTCTTCATCCTAGTCCACCAGAACCTCTGGCGTAGGTCCTGATACATCTTAGTACTACCGGGATGAATGGTGAGAGGAGATTCATGAGCTTCCTTAAGGATTAATCGCCTTAGGTTGCGCACCTTGGGAACCACTAGTCGATCCCCGAAGTATACGACTCCTTGATCATTAACGGAGAAACAATTCGCAATTCCTTTCTGAATGTTTCTCTTGATGCGGGAGATTCCCGGATCTACCTTCTGTGCTTTGATAATTTGATCCGTAAGGGTAGGTTTTGCCACCAAGGTGGAGAGAAAACCTTGAGGTACAATGTGAAGGTTAAGCTTCCGAAATTCCTCATGGAGAAGCGGTTGACTTTGTTGTAACATCAGGTTGTTACAATAAGATTTACGACTTAGCGCATCAGCCATGACGTTGGCTTTCCCTGGGGTATAGGTTATTCCTAGGTCGAAGTCTGTGATCAACTCAACCCAACGTCTCTGCCTGAGATTCAAATCCGGTTGGGTGAAGATGTACTTCAGACTTTGGTGATCAGTGAATATTTCGCAACGATTACCGAGGAGGTAATGTCGCCAGGTCTTAAGTGCATAGACTACGGCTGCAAGCTCTAGATCATGAGTAGGATAATTCTCCTCATGTGGGTGCAATTGCCGTGAAGCGTAAGCAATTACGTGTCGATCTTGCATGAGAATGCAACCTAGTCCTTGTCGCGAGGCGTCGCAGTAGATAACAAAGTCTTTGGAGAAGTCTGGCGGTACCAGTACAGGAGCAGAGGTCAGGCGTCTTTTCAGTTCCTGAAAGCTGTGCTCACATTGTGGAGTCCATTCGAACTTCTTATCTTTCTTGAGGAGTTCGGTTAGAGGTTTAGCAACTTTGGAGAAGTTCTCGACAAAGCGACGGCAATAGCTCGCTAAGCCTAGAAAACTCCGAACTTGCTTGACCGATTCGGGTGGAGTCCAATCAAGGACGGCTTGAACTCGCTCAGGGTTAACAGCAATACCTTTACCAGATATTACATGACCCAGATAGGTCACTTCTGACAACCAGAATTCACATTTTGAAAATTTGGCATAAAGGCGATGCTCTCGAAGTTTCTTCAACACTAGCCTTAGATGTTCGGCATGTTCTTCCTTGTTCTTGGAGTAGATGAGTATATCATCGAGATAAACTACGACGAATTTATCCAAATACTCCATGAAGATTGAGTTCATTAACCGAGAAAAGGTGGCTGGAGCGTTGGTTAAACCGAAGGACATGACGGTGTACTCGTATTGGCCATAACGAGTAACAAAGGCCGTTTTAGGAATGTCCCCGTTTCTGATTTTGATTTGATGGTAGCCCAACCTCAAATCCATCTTGGAGAAGACTGAGGATCCAGCGAGCTGATCATACAGGTCGTTGATCCTGGGAAGCGGGTATTTGTTCTTGATTGTGACCAAATTGACAGGTCGGTAATCTACAACCATTCGGTCCGTACCATCCTTCTTCTTGACGAATAGGACGGGGCAAGCCCACGGAGATGAACTAGGGCGGATGAAACCCTTTTTCAAGGATTCATCGAGTTGCTTCTTAAGCTCGGCTAGTTCTAGGGGTGCCATCTTATAAGGTCTTCTAGCAATCGGAACGGTTCCTGGAATGAGGTCTATTACGAACTCAACATCCCTGTCAGGTGGAACACCTGGCAATTCCTCTGGAAAGACATCCGGGAAGTCACAGACTACCGGCACGTCCTCAAGGTCTGGCAAGGGGCTGGCGTTAAGAGAATATAATTGTCGCTTGGCTATTCGGGTCAAGACATTGACTATCTTTCCCGAAGGATGGGTGAGTTGAACAGTCCTAGAGAAGCAATCAATTTTGGCTTGATGAGCTGACATCCAGTCCATACCCAAAATGATATTAATATCTGAAGATTTAAGGGCTATCAAAGATGCGAGAAAAACAAGTCTATCGACTTGGATTTCATTTCCATGGCTTACTCTAGAAGTTTGCCATTTGGATCCCGGAGTTTGAATTACCATAGAGGATGGCAAGTCACAGAATGCAACGTTATGCAAACGAGCATAATTTTCAGATATAAAAGAATGAGAGGCTCCTGTATCGAAAAGAACAGATGCCGGGTGGCAATTAACAAGAAGCGTACCGAGAACGACGTTGGGGTCCTCTTGAGCTTCTTCGGCAGAGATACAGTTGACATGGCCACGTGAAGCGGTGACCGGTTTAGCGTGGAATACTTTCCCTGTCGGCTTGCCACGGCCAACAGCTTTAGCAGATTGATTGGGGTTGGTCTGGGGGCATTCACGCATATAGTGACCAGATTCCCCACACTTGAAACAAGTCACGGAACTGGTACGTGGAGGAGCATTGTTAGATGGACCCCCATAGGGCTTGGCCGGTGCAGACTGTTGAACAGGGCGAGGCGCCTGGAAAGATGGCCTCGGTGTGAACCTGGGTGGCAGGGCGGTGTTGGGTACCCACACGCGGCGCTTCTGAGGACCAGCACCGGATGAGGAACCCATGTCACGTCCATGCTTGCGTGTTGCGTCATAGTCAGTCTGACCAGTTTCAGCACTGATGGCTTTGTTGACAAGTTTCGAAAAAGATGTGCACTCATGCAGACGGAGGTCGCGGCGAAGCTCAGGACTAAGGCCCTTACGGAACCTTGCTTGCTTCTTGGCGTCAGTAGACACTTCCTCAGTTGCATATCGGGCGAGATTACCAAACTCTCTGCTATAGGCATCCACAGAAAGTCGGCCTTGGGTGAAACTGCAAAATTCTTCACGTTTACGGTCCATGAGACCCTCCGGAATGTGATGTTCACGGAAAGCCTCGCTGAACTCAGCCCAAGTAGTGACATGGCCCGCTGGGCGCATAGCTCCATAATTCTCCCACCATAGACTGGCGGGGCCTTCAAGATGATATGCGGCAAAGGTGACCTTGTCAGCCTCCGCTACCAGCGCGGAACGCAGCTTGTGAGAGATACTGCGAAGCCAGTCATCAGCGTCGAGAGGCTCGACGGAGTGGTGGAACGTGGGTGGATGTAATTTGATAAAATCACTGAGTGACACCACGTTAGCCCTCTGATGGTGTGCTGTATTCTGTTCAATACGCTCCAACAAACGGTTTGTCTCCCGCTTGTTTCTCTCAGCTTCCATCATCACCTCGGCTAGTGAAGGAGGATGAGGCAGATTTTCATTCCTGGCTTCACTGCCTTCGGCCTGCTCTTGGGAAGCAGGGTTGGCGCGCGTGTTGACCATCCTAGGTAAACAAGACAATGATTTAGTCAGAATGATAAAATTCCGACATAGGATACATAAGGTAAGGAATAACTCGGAATGCAAGATGATCATCCGTATGACATGGTAGATACAGAAACTGCTTCTTTATTCCATCGTCATACACACCATACAAGGTTTAGTACAAGACCAAACAAAGTACTATTACGGTGAGAAAAGGATTACATCTCATCGGAGGCATTCCAAGCTCCTATACATTATTTTTCTACATCTCCGGAAGGAGTACAAACTAGGTCATATCCCACGAGTCACGCGGAATGATAGACGACACAGCTAGTGCGAACTAGGGATACTATCACTAACTCAGACCGATCCGTAGTAGTCCTCGTAGAAGTCACCTCCATAGCCTGGAAGCTCAACATGTTCATCCGGAAACAGACGATCTCGCGGAGCTTGTGGACCATAGGGGCTAGGATGAGGCCTTGGACCAACAAACGGTGGCCTGCGGGGACCGCGAGGTGGGGTGATGCCTCCTACATCACGCCAAACCATCACGTCTGGCAGAGCAGATCTCACAGGATAGAGATCGCGCATATCTGAATATCCAGCTTGCACCGCCGGTGCGAACCGAGTCAAAGTGGCCCAGTGGTCAGCACGGGTATTGAAGAGCTCTAACCTTAAGGCCCGATTTTCACGGTCCTTATCCTCGAGCATCTCAGCAGTGGTGCGAGTCCGTGAATCCTCCTGAGTGGAGTCAGCATAGATAGCCTGGAGATACCCTTGTGCTCCCGGAAGTGATCCTGGCATATACCGGAAATCAGAGTCCCGAAATAAACCAGATCTGACTCGCATAATGGTCATCATAGAGTAGGCGGCATCCTGCACAGCCATCTCAATAGTAACCCCGAGTCCATAGGAGCAGTGAAGAGGCTCAGTGGATCCAGGATAAGATGGAAATATCCTGACAGTGCAGAGATACTGGCTTTGATTGAAGTCCCGGAATTGCTCTTCGACCGTGTACTCGGGATACCAGCGATATCCAGCCTCAGTCATTACCCTGACCAACTTAGCAGTATGGCCGGGTACATCTAGGCATCGAGTCAGGCGAACCACTTGATTGAGGTCGCGAGTGGCCATCTGAAAGCACAGTTATAATGCAAAGGCATTAGAATTTCTAGCAAAATTTCGGCAGCATAACAGCTGTAAATGCTCAAAAAGGATATTGAGACATTTGACAAAGGATTTCGTACACACTCAACATCATCACATCAAAGTTCTGGAACCATTCTAACAACATAATGTGGTAGTAGAACTGAACTAGGCTTGTAACCATCAAACTTATAAGGTACTACTGATTAGTAACACGTGATCCTGATAGAGAGAACAGATCCTAATTCCTTAACCCCCGATGGAAGAATGGACTGACTCAGATCAGAAAGTCATAAGGTATAAGGAGTAAAAAGAGCCTTACGTTCCAACCCACAAACAATTCCCCTACATATAACTAAAGAATTTCTAGACTCAACATCGACCAGTTTGGCTTGGAGAACCTACAGGCAGTCCGGCTCTGATGCCAACGCTGTCAGGACCCCGACTCGATGTCACATCGATCTAGCCGGTAACACTTCATATCACTTTGCGGCCTCACGCACGGTATTCCCACGGGTGTCGCCTTACCTTTGCCCGGGACCGTTTGCGCCTTTTGGCTCACGTATATGATAGTGTCGCTAGCATCCATATGATAAAGAGCCCAGGCTGACATGACTAGTTGTAAACCCAAAGTGGCACAGACTTACAGGGACAGGCATCCATGACCCAGCTTCGAACGTGTCGGTCATCAGCAAGTGGGTCCGGGCTGTAGCACTGGGCTAGCAGGACTCCGGTAAACCGGGCTGTAGCGGGCTAACAGGACTCCGGTACTCAAAGCGTGACATTTCCCCGAAGGGACAGACACAGGAACGAAGAAGGACACATGCCGGCCAGCCTAAGTGTTCCAGAGCAGTAGCAAGCTACCATGGCTCAGCGGTAACACTAGGAGACATTTCCCGGTAAGAGAGGCTACTAAAGATAAACAACTAGATAGTCAGATCCCACACATACCAAGCATTTCAATCATACACACAATATGCTCGATATGTGCAAATACAACGAAGCATCACAACATGACTCTATGACACAAATACTTTATTTAAGGCTCAGGGAGCCATACATATCATACACAAAGGTACGGATCTCACGACCCAACATACAAGTCATACAGTCATACAAGCCAACAGCGGAAGTACTTTGTCTGGGTACAGACAACTAGTAAAATAAAAGAGGCTTGGAAGCCTAACTATACTACGTGGTCCATCACAAGCTCAGGGTCACCACCTGGGTCTTTAGCCTACTCGTTGATGTCAACGTCTACATAGAACCCATCAGAAGGGGTTGCAGCGTCTTCTGTAAAAATGTAGATTATAGCAACATGAGTACAAAGGTACTCAGCAAGACTTACATCAGATCCTACATACATGCATAGTATCAAGAAGGGTCGGTGGAGTTATTGCAGCAAGCCAGCTTTGACTCTTGGCTAGACTATCCTACGATACTCCAACTTGAAATAGTTTTGCGCACACGAGTCCACTACTCACCACTTCAATACACTACCGAGGATCCACCTCCGTCTTCCTACGGAAGAGCCATCCTCAGCACTCACACTTATCTTGAGGCTTTTAACAGTTTCCATTTACTTGTCTATGAACTGTATAGGCAACCAAGTAGTCCTTTACCGCGGACGCGGCTATTCGAATAGATCATGATAACCCTGCAGGGGTGTACTTCTTCATACACGCTCTCACCTCTTACCGTCGCTTACACGACATGTACTCGGCAACCTTCAAGCGGAAGCCCAACGTGGGTGTCGGCCACGACCTACCTAATCACCTAAGCCTCCAGTCCAGGTTTATCGCCTATTCAGGTTCCATCCGCAGGGAGTCCGGCCGAGGTTTCCCATACGGCCCCGAACGATGTGAACAGGGTTCCCGAGATACCTAACGGGTATTCGGTACACCGTGCCACGTACCTACCGCATCACAGCCCACCCCTACGGTCAGCGCTGTCCACGGCCTCCAGTAGGCTACAAACACCAGAAACTACTTGCAACTCCTGGACGGAGAACTAGGGTGAATAAGAAGTCGAGAGGGTCCATTGGTTTCGGGCCCAATGCATGGTAGTAGCTGATTCTTAAATCACACATACAGATCTCAGTGCTTAAGGTCGGCTTCAATGAAACAACCCACCATGTACTCCTACATGGCCTCTCATCGATACCTTTACCAAATCGTGTTCACCACACCACTCTCATTACCGACATAATCATTTCACTCTAGCCCATCACCCAGATGAACCAGACCTGACACGACTCTAAGCATAGCAGGCATAGCAAGGTAGGAACAACACATACATATGGCTCAATCAACTCCTACACATGCTAGTGGGTTTCATCTAGTTACTGTGGCAATGACAGGTCATGCAGAGGAAATGGGTTCAACTACCGTAACACACAGCAGTTTGAATCGCGTTGTCTTAATGCAGTAAAAGAGAGCAGGAGCGAGAACATGGGATTGTATCGATATGATCAGATGGTTGGTTGCTTGCCTGATGGTTCGTTGCACGGATACGGTTCTTCGTTAGGGTAATCACGGTACTCCTCGGGGACAGATCCTGTCGCAAAGGACATCGATACACAAACATCACCAAACAATATGCAACAATATGATGCATGCATGAAACATGGCAATATGAGTGTGTTGGGCTAATGCAACTAAAACCAGAAGGGTTTGAACAAATTTGAATCAAGGATTCAAATTTCAAATTCAAATATGGCCTTTTAAAGTGCCTTTTCTTGTTCTGATTAAAACATCAACTTAACTTGTTTGATCATGCATGGAAATGGTACAGATGGATAGATTGGATTTTTCTGATCATTTTTCATATATAATTTGTCCAATTTGGAGTTACAGAATAAAAGTTATGAATTTTTGAAGTTTAATTAATATTCTGGAATTTCCTGATTTAATTTAAATCCAGAAATTCAATTACTGCGTCAGCCTGACGTCAGTGTGACGTCAGCAGGTCAACTGCGGCTGGCTGAAGTCAAACCTGACGTGTGGGGGCCACACGTCAGTGACAGGGGGGGTTAAACAGATTTAAATTAATTCTAATTACTAATTAGTGGCGCTGGGGCCCACTGTCAGTGTCAGGGGGGTTGACTAACAGTAGTTAGCGCTAACCTAACCATCTGGCCGACAGGGCCCACGCGTCAGTGACCCTGGGGGGTCAAACCCCAGGTCGGTCAAGTCAAACCCCACCGGCGACATGACGCCGGCGAGATCCGAGACGGCGGCGAGAGTGCTTTTTGCCATTCCGGCGACCAAATGGACGGCGGAAGGCATCTACGTGTTGCTGAGGTTGAGCCGCGTCTATTGGTGGTGGTGGTTGGGCTCGGGGTGGCCGGAGTTGACGGCGGCGAGCTCGGCTGCGGCGGCCGGAGTTCGGGTGCGGTCGGGATCAGTGTTGCAGGGGGTTTGGGGAGGCGTTGGTGCGTTCTACGTGCTCCTGGTGATGTGTGGAGCACGATGGTGTGCTCGGTTGGGCGCTACGGCGACCGTGGCCACGACGGCGACATCGCCGGCGGCGTGGAGCTCTCGGTCGAGGTGGAGCTAGGGCCTAGAGGTCGGGAGAGACCAGGGAAGAAGGGGGAAACGCTCCGGGGGCTCACCGCGGTTGCAGTGGGCGTCGAAGCGGGCTCGGGGACGCGCCGGAGACGACGAATTTGACGGCGACGGTGGTCGGAGTCCGAAGAGGGGAACGGCGACGTGGCGGCGATGCAGGGCTTCCGGGGAGCTGTGGAGCGGTGGGGAGGAAGAGGGAGTTGTGGCGGAGCTTCTGAGCTAGTCGGGGGAGCGAGGGGTGGTCGGAGACGACTGCTACGGCGAACGGTGGCGACGGTGGTGTTCGGCCGTGTGAGAGAGAGAGCGAGGGAGAGGAAGGAGAGAGCCGGGGAGAGTGAGAGAGAGCAGGGGGGATCGGGACGGGCTGCGGGCGTCGTCCACGCGGCCAGGAGGGCGTCGGCAAGCAGGAGGTGGCCGCGCGGCCGTGCGCGCGCGAGCACGCAGCAGCTTCGGGGCGAGGGGAGGAAGACGACGGGGAGCTACAGTGCTGGGCTGGGTCGGTTGCTGGCTGGGCCGGCCAGCTGGCTGGGCCGCACAGGTAAGTCTTCCCCTTTCTTTTCTGTTTTCTGTTTTATTTAATATATCTGCAACTTTGTTGAATTAAATAAAATACCTAGGCAACTTCAAAAATCACCAAACTATTCCTGGTCCATAGTTGGATTATTTCCAACATGAAACATTTTAGTTTGGAGATATTTGAGCATTTAAATATTTTATATTATTTTAAATGCCCAAAATCAAATATTTATGATTTAATTCAAAAACCCTAGGATGGCCTAGGAAAATGTGCACCACTTTTGGCAGAGGTTCTGAACCAAGACAAAAATGATGGGCATTTTAGAAGGGCATTTCAGGTTCATTGAAAATTATTTTAGTAAACCCTAGTTAGTTTCAGAGGGGACTGGGGGTTCTGTCATCCCCATTTCAAGTTTCTGATGAATGAGTAAACATGATGCAACACTCTAATGCATGACTAGCTAGGGTGTGACATTTATAGAAATTGATGAACTCTCATGCTTCACTTATATTATTTTGAGAGTCTTTAGACAGCATGGTAATTTGCTTTGGTTATAAATTTGGTCCTAATATGATAGGCATCCAAGAGGGATATAATAAAAACTTTCATATAAAGTGCATTGAATACTATGAGAAGTTTGATTCCTTATGGTTGTTTTGAGATATGAAGATGGTGATATTAGAGTCATGCTAGTGATTGTGAATTTGAGAAATACTTGTGTTAAATTTTGTGATTCCCGTGGCATGCACGTATGGTGAACCGTTATGTGATGAAGTCAGAGCATGATTTATTTATTGATTGTCTTCCTTATGAGTGGCGGTCGGGGACGAGCGATGGTATTTTCCTACCAATCTATCCCCCTAGGAGCATGCGCGTAGTACTTCGTTTCGATAACTAATAGATTTTTGCAAAAAGTATGTGAGTTCTTTATGACTAATGTTGAGTCCATGGATTATACGCACTCTCACCCTTCCACCATTGCTAGCCTCTCTTGTGCCGCGCAACTTTTGCCAGTACCATACACCCACCATATACCTTCCTCAAAACAGCCACCATACCTACCTATTATGTCATTTCAATAGCCATTCTGAATATATTGCCATGCAACTTTCCACCATTCCATTTATTATGACACACATCATCATTGTCATATTGCTTTGCATGATCTTGTAGTTGACATCGTATTTGTGGCAAAGCCACCTTTCGTAATTCTTTCATACATGTCAATCTTGATTCATTGCAGATCCTGGTACACCGCTGGGGGCATTCATATAGAGTCATATTTTGTTCTAAGTACACTACTGCAGGATGGTCCAAATGCGACACTATGATCAGAGACCCTTTGACGAAACTGCGTGTGATGCCATAATCGCAAACGATGGTGTAACAGAACCGTCAAAAAGGTGCAAAAAGTTTGCGATGGCGGTGCTATTAAACACGGTTCAGATTTTAGTTGCATGTGCGATGCAGGGCATATGGTTCAGCTCAATGAACTGTTTGCGATGAGGCGGAACAAAAGAAACGGGCAGCCTGATGAAGGTGTGTGCGATATAGAGCATACGGTTCACTCGGATGAACTGTTTGTGATTAGGTAACACAAAAGAAACGGTCAGCCAGATCAAGGTGGGTGTGATACGCGGCAAACATGTGTGTAATCAGAAATGTGTGCGAAGACCAATAATAACACAGATGATTGCTGCTAATAAGCCATGTGATTTGCTCTGTCTACATCCAATTACATAAGTGACTATATAGATCATTCGCACACACCTCAATAAATAATTGCGTGCATTCTAAAGTAGGAGAAACGGTCGTCTAGTCATCTATTTCTTGTGATGCTCCCACCACTGCTATGTGGCTCGATCCCTCGTCTGGGTCAGGAACAAGACAGTTCCTCATGTCAATGATCCGCCTGTACATCTCGTAGCTTGTGTACGCGTCCATGTCAAGTGTACGCGTCCATGGCTGCGTACTTGACATGTTGTTCATCCAGTCTCTTATGCCACACACTGTGCCAAGCGTTCCTGTCCTTCATGTAGTAGGGGTCGATGATGGCCGAGGCGAGGTTAACCAGGGAGTTCAGTTTGTTTTTGGCGCTGCCCCAGACCTTGTAGTGGCTTTGGATGTTGACAAGATTTGGCCATTTCAAGTCCGAAACCTTGAGCGCTTTTAGATCGTTGGTGGTGTCCACCGTAGCGAAACTGTAGTCGGAGCTGTTGATAAACTTGGAGAAATGCTCACAAGGCCTTGTGGCAAGGTGGTAGTGGTAGACGAGGACGTCATGTTGCACGCACCACTGGGTGACGGCAACCTTCTGATCGTGCCCGGCACGACCGATGGTGTACTCGAGGTCGAAGACGACCACTCGGTACTTGTCCTCGGCAAGGAACTGCTCCATAATTTGGATGGAGCTCTCCACCGAGACTGGATCGTTCGTGTACACCACCGAGAGGGCCTTCCACCTCACGTGGGTGTCCACTACGTGATGCATGGTGAACTGCCCGCAGTTGTCGTCGGCGGCCGCTGGGAGCGCCATTGGAGCCACGGGGAGCGCCATTGGAACCGATGGATGTCCTCTTTGTATGTGTCCTCGTGGGTGTGCTTCTTGTGTTGTGTGAGACGAGAGATGAAGGTAAATGGCCACAGGAATAAAAGGGGGACGGGCGGCGTGGATTCTCGGCGCGTCCGCATGGCAGTTTTTGCAGTGGGTGACTGCATCGTCGTGTCGCGCCCGGTGCAACCGCTTGCACACAAACATGCATGATCGTGCACTGGCCCCAAACACTGGCAGCGCGCGTGGAGGGACGAGGGGAGAACACCCGGAGGGACGCGAGAGTAGAGCGCGCGTGGCAGGACGCGAGCAGAGCGCGTCGTGGCCGCCTGAACCACAAGCAACCACACGCATAGAGCAGTTGAACAGGCAGGAAACGGTCGCCTACAAGCCGGCCGACAGTTGCGTCGCTGCGTAGAGAGCGGCTGTGTGCTACCACCTCCGTCTAGTCTATAGTCTCCTTTATATTTTGTGCCATACTTTGCCCTCAAATTTAACCAACAAAATGTTAATGCATGTTCTAAAAAATATATAATTGGAAACAATGTTCAAATACAAATCCAACTATATAATCTATGGCGACATGCATTCATATTTTATTAGTTAAATCATACTTATAAACCAGGACGGTGGTATAGTAGGTAATTTAATCGCAAACGTTTTTTATTAACCGTATGTGTACGTGGCCTTTCGTCCTCCTCTCGCACGTCTTGTCACCCCGCTGCCGCAGACAGCTTACAGTGCAAACTTGCGCAGCGCGCGGGGGCGTTCTTTTGGCCAAACAGTGGCGCCAATGAATCGTCAGTGAGCCCGTTCCCGCGCAACCTCGTAGGTTCCTGTGCAAGCTTCCTGCCTGACTCGATGAAATGCCGCAAAATCCCAATGCTTACTGGCCCGCTATAAAAACCCTCACGGCCGGCGAGTCCTATGTCGCATTTTCCCCTCCCTCCCTGTAGCTTATCTCGTCTGCTTCTCCCACAATCGCCAATGGCATCGGTCCATCGTCGTCGCTCAGCCACTCCGCCGTCATCAGAGGACAGCTCCAGCTGGGCGGCTACACCGTGGCAGCGACGCAGTCCCCGGCGTAGTGTAGTGCGTAGCGTCCCTGTTGGGTGTGCGCGGAACACCCACCACATGCTCCGCCGCCGATGCCCGTCGGTAGCTATTCTCAGCCACTGTTGCCGCCACACCACCGTCGAAAGCCAGGGCCATCACGCGCTCCATCGCCGCGGCCCGAAGGTGGGAGGTGGCCGTCGTGGCCTCCACCCCACTGTCGGCCACTGTAGCCATCACTCGCTCCGCCACCGCGGCCCGAAGGTGGGAGGTGGTGGTCATGGCCACCACCCCGTCATTGACCGCCGTGGCCGCCAGCCCACCGTCAACCGCTGGGGTCATCACCCGCTCCGCCACCACCGCCCGAAGGCGGGATGCATAGGTGGATGCCCGCACGTGCGTCAACGACCTTGGGTGCTACACCGAGTTCCTGTGGGAGGAGGAGGAGCACCTCTCGAGCATGCAAAGAGCCTTACCGCCGACGTGGCCGTGGCACACGCCGCCTCAGAGGCGAGGAATCAGGAGACCTACGAGGAGAACCATCGCTTCAAGAGGGGTCGTCTGGAGCGGTAGAGGGTGTTCGAGGTGAGCGTCGCTGAAGCTGCAATGGCGGCAGGCACTGTATTGCGGTTGCCCAGCTCGTCGGTAGGCTCCTCTTCCTCTGCCTCTTACTGAGTGCGATCGGCAGAGGAGAAGCAGCCGGAAGTAGTACAAAGCCCCTCCGTGGTGGTGGTGGTGGCAGCAGCAGTAGCAGTAGCAGCAGTAGTAGTATTTAGGGGCTATTTTGTTTAGTTCATCTGACTATAGATGTGGTGGAACTGTACAACGTACTTAAAATTAGCTAGTATATATAGTTGAACTAGTTATTTCAGTGTGTGGTTGGCAACAGTTGGGGAAAAGTTTGGTTAGTTCAGCTGTCGAGTTGAACTGTTTGTATAAATTAAGAACGACTGCTTAATCTATCAATGAAATCTATGCTTAATTACTGAATTTTAGTTGCAAAAATTAGATACTGCTAGTGATTTTTAGCGTCATATTTTGACAAATCACAGTGTTACAAGGATTGACAAATCTTACCAAATTGTTTGTACGTGGTTGCACACGGGTCATCCAAAACAACCATTTACGTTGAAGGGATACACAAATCCTGCCTGCTCTCACTTTACATATGGGTGTTCTATCTAAAACGTTTGCGATCAAGAGCAGTAGAAATCCTGCTCGGCATATTTTCACATGGCTTCCTGGGGAAGCTGTCGGTTTGCACATGGGTGTTCTAACTAAAATGTTTGCGATGATTGTTTTATATTTAAAAAGCGAATTAAACTGTGGCTTGGGCGCCATTAATGGGAAGGATGCGAGCAAGGCAGTGGCCATGGAAGTCAAAGGGTTCGCTTACCACTGAGCCTGTGCAGTGTACAGCTCGCACGCTTCCTGGTGAGCCTGTGCATTCGAGGACAACTTGCACGCCTCTCGGTTAGCCTGCCCACCGGACGGAGCTCGCACGCCTCCCGTTCAGTCAAGGTCAAGCAGCTATCTGCACGGCACCTCCTACAACCATTAAAACCAAGACACGTGGCGTCACGTGAATGGTTAACAAAACGCACACGGTTTGAATTATACAAATGTTTGAGATATTAAAGTGGCACCTATTTTTTCAAAATGCCTTTCTTGGCTGTCATTATTCGAGTGCGCCTTCTCTCAAAATGGACACAGAAAATACCACAGCATGTCGGGTGCCATTCCATGATAGCATGCCAAGTTTCATGAATTTCAAAAGAGTATTGGATTTACTTGAATTTAAAAACCAGGCATCTCAATGTTTTGCCGGCAATCAATGGAGCCCTGGTGTTTGAAATTCATTCCCATTTCCTGCATGGGACATAAGCATGCACCCAAGGACATAGATTTGATTTTTCAACCAATTTATATGCACTGGAACATGTGCATGTAGTTCAAATTTGAATTATGCACATAAATACATTGAAAACTCAGTTAATGCATAAAAATGTCCAAACGAAACCCAAAAATCACAAAAATTGACACAACACTCATGTTGTTCTATGTCGACACGAGAAAATTTTTTGAAGCAATAAGAGGCACTCGATATCGTTTCGTCCCCAAAGGTGGGACGTTCCCTACTGAAACCATGATGCTTGTTGTGAGAAGCTCTGGTTTGTGAGAACCATATACCCAAACCTGCCCCAAACAGGACAAAAAGTTTACCACGACATGTTGATGCCGCTCCGTAAAAGCATGCCAAGTTTCATGAATTTCAAACGAGTTTTGGATTTACTAGAATTTAAAAACAAGGCATCTCAATGTTTTGACGGCAACAACGGTGCCCTGGTGTTTCAAATTCATTCTCATTTCTTGCATGGGACCTAAGCATGCACCCAAGGACATAGATTAGATTTTTCAACCAATTTATATTTACTGGAGCATGTGCATGTAGTTCAAATTTGAATTATGCACATAAATGCATTGAAAACCCGGTTAATGCATAAAAATGTCCAAACGAACCCCGAAAAATCACAAAAATTCACACAACATTCATGTTGTTCTATGTTGACATGAGAAAAAAATTGAAAGCAATAAGAGGCAATGGATATCATTTCGTCCCCAAAGGTGGGACGTTCCCTACCGAAAACCATCATGCTAGTTGTGAGAAGCTCCGGTTTGTGAGAAGCTTATACCCAAACCTGCCCCAAATGGGACAAAAAATTTACCATGGCATGTTTATGCCGCTCCATGATAGCATGCCAAGTTTCATGAATTTCAGTCGGGTTTTCGATTTACTAGAATTTAAAAACCAGTCATCTCAATGTTTTGCCGAAAATCAACGGTGCCCTGGTGTTTGAAATTCATTCCCATTTCTTGCATGGGACCTAAGCATGCACCCAAGGACACAGATTTGATTTTTCAACAAATTTATATGCACTGGAGCATGTGCATGTACTTCAAATTTGAATTATGCACATAGATACATTGAAAACTCAGTTAATGCATAAAAATGTCCAAACGAACCCCGAAAAGTCACAAAAATTGACACAAGACTCATGTTGTTCTATGTTGACACGAGAAAAAAAATTGGAAGCAATATGAGGCAGTGGATATCGTTTCGTCCCCAAAGATGGGACGTTCCATACCGAAACCATGATGCTTGTTGTGAGAAGCTCTGGTTTGTGAGAAGCATATACCCAAATCTGCCCCAAACGGGACAAAATTTTTACCACGGCATGTTGATGCCGCTCCATGAAAGTGTGCCCAGTTTCATGAATTTCAGACGAGTTTTGAATTTACTAGAATTTAAAAACGAGGCATCTCAATGTTTTGCCGGCAATCAACGGTGCCTTGGTGTTTGAAATCCATTCCCATTTCTGGCATGGGACCTAAGCACGCACCCAAGGACACAGATTTGATTTTTCAACTAATTATATGCACTGGAGCATGTGCATGTAATTCAAATTTGAATTATGCACATAAATGCATTGAAAACTCGGTTAATGCATAAAATGTCCAAACGAACCCCGAGAAATCACAAAAATTCACACAACACTCCTGCTGTTCCATGTTGACACGAGAAAAAAATTGAAGGCAATAAGAGGCAATGGATATCGTTTCGTCCCCAAAGGTGGGACGTTCCCTACCGAAAACCATCATCCTTGTTGTGAGAAGCTCTGGTTTTTGAGAAACATATACCCAAACCTGCCCCAAATGGGACACATTTTTTACCACGGCATGTTGATGCCGCTCCATGATAGCATGCCAAGTTTCATGAATTTCAGATGGGTTTTGGATTTACTAGAATTTAAAAACCAGACATCTAATTGTTTTGCCGGCAATCAACGGTGCCCTGGTGTTTGAAATTCATTCCCATTTCTTGCATGGGACCTAAGCATGCACCCAAGGACATATATTTGATTTTCAACCAATTTATATGCATTGGAGCATGTGCATGTGTTCAAATTTGAATTATGCACCTGAAATGGCTAGAAAACCAATTTAATGTATAAAATGTTCAAACGAACCCTGAATAATTCCAATTATTTTATGATACACATATAGTTGTATGTTCACTCCAGATAAAAGGTCTAGCAATTCAAACACCATCCAATGCCGATGTGACCCATTTTTGTAATTCAAATCAAGTAGATCGCACACAGTTTATTATCGGCAACTGTGTGAGATGCAGCATAAAATATCCTGGAGCACCGTTGGTGTATAGTATGCCTATGGCTTACGCGAGAAGGTGCGTCAGCTACAGTCCACAGCCGGTATCTCAAGCACACTAGCTCGCTCCCCAAATATCATTTCATTGTTCAATCGTCGCTGATGAAAGATGGGCACGTGGACCCGCGTCGTGAGGGCAACTTTGGTAGCCCACTCCGGCGAGAGCACGGCCGTAGCCGCCATCCACGTGCTAACAAGGTGCATGAGTGTGGCCACAATCTGTGACCGGGCAGCAAAGGGAGCCCAAACGGTCGTTGTTGCTTCTCTGGTGGCGGCAGCAACATCTGCCTCGGGGATAGCAACTGTCGAGAGCGGCACAGCAGTTGTCTGTTTCGCAGCGGCGGACTTAGCCCTGATGAAGGCTGCCCATGACCATGTCGAGGCCGCCCATGCCCAGCTCCTGGTGGTCACCACACAAATCGAACAAAGCTTCTCCGACAACGGTCGACAACCCACGATCGAAGAGCTAGCAATCGCCGAGAGCGTTCGAGCAATCGTCCATTCCTCCGCCGCATACCTTGCGACGATGGAGCCCGTCCAAGCCCAGATCGCGTCCGCCCATGCCCAGATCGTGGCGGCCTTTTCCAAAGAGATGGCAGACACGGATGGAGAGATACTTGCCGAGTATGGTGTGATGGATGCCATGGAGCCCCTTCCCGAGGAGACCATCAGGCGCGAGCTGGACATGGAGGCGGCGGCGGAGATCGGTGAGCACCAGCCGTAGTAGTACTCTTTGTTTTGTTTAATAAGAGCATCGGTCTTTAATTTGTTAGAGTAATTTTTAGGTCAGCTAGCTCTGTTTAATTGCTGAACTTGCTCGATTAAGAAGTGTAGGTGTGTTGTAGTCTCCTTTGTGTACCCAAATTATGCAATTACGTGGATGACCACTGTAACCATGGAAATTCGAACCAAAACTTTTGACGTTCAAACTCATCACACACGGGTGAAGCTATCTGAATCATTTGTGATGTCCACATATCGTACATAGTTCTGAATAAGGGACCGTGTCTGATGACACTTTGCGCGCTAGCTTTTTAGCTGAAGCGATTCCACATTTTCGGCTTCCATGGAAATATCTACCTCCCCCCCTTACCAAAAGCTGCATTTTCCCTCTTTCCACCTTCCTTTCCAAGTTCAAACCTTCACTCCTTGCTTGCAGTGCCGCCTCGTCGTCGGCGACCCTCCTTCATGTTGCTCAGCCTCGTCTATCCAAGCAGGTAATCCACACCCGACCCCCATCCTCCTCCTCCTTCCACATCCCACATGCCCCGACCACCGGAGCGAGTGCGACACCTTCCACCCAAATCACTGACCACTCCACCAAATAAGTGATGCCCTAAGCCATGGCGCACACAATATATCCAGGATCTCAAGGAGCACTTGGCAGCGAAGAAGCAAATTGCGGCCGCACGTGCGGATGAGGTTGCGATGGCTGCCATTCGTGCCGATCCCCAGATCTTGGAGGAGCACCTTGCCATTTGCTAGCTATGCCAGTTAAGCATGCACGGTTTACCCGTTGCGTGTGTTGCTCCTGCCTTCCCTTCACAAATTCTAGTGAATTGTGCTATCTAATTTTACCATGCAATCTGTTGCTCTAGTGTATATGTTCTATATGTCATGTAGTGTGGTGCTCACTTATTAACTGTTTTGTTAATTAGTTGTCGTCTTCAGTTAATTGTTTGGTTCAATTCTGCAAATGTGATGTTCAATTCTTCAGGCTGCAATTTTGTATTGTCCTCCATGTGAGAAATAAATCGAATTTATATTTACAAAATACATGAGAAACGAATACAATTTCTATATTTCCAAGTTGTCAAGCATGCTTGGTTTGGTTATACATTGTGCAATGTGGTGCTCAGGTAACATTTGGTTCATTTGTGTTATGGTGTTTAGTTAACTGTTTGGTTCAATTCTGCAATGTGATGTTCAATAGTTGTGGGTGCATTCTATTATTGTATACCATGTGAGGAATAAATTGGATTTGGCTGTAGTAAATACATGAGAAACAAATACAATTGCTGCAATTGGCTGTAGTTAACTGTTTGGTTAACTGTCTGATCTTCTATTAGGAGTATGTTATATTGTGCAATGTGGTGCTCAATTAATGTTTGGTTCATTTGTTGTGGTGTTTAGTTAACTGCTTGGTTCAATTCTGCAATGCGATGTCCAGTTGTCATGGGTAGAACTTTGTATTGTTGTGCATGTGAGGAATAAATCGAATTTGGCTGCACTTAGTACATGAGAAACATAGACAAGTGTTATATTTCCTAGTTCTTAATCATGCTTGGTTTGTGTAAATGGGTTTTCCGTGTGGCTTGAATTAATCTGATGAATCTGCAATGTGCCTATTTTTCATCAACATATTTTACCGATAACATGCGAACCCTTACTTAACCTGATGAGTAACTACCTTATATGTGTTGCAGGGAAACAATGGGAAGCACTGAGGTTTACAATCGAGGTTAGCACATGCATGGTCCATTCTCTAATAGCACATTATTGTGCGATTGCAGGAACCATTCTAATATTTTGGTTTTTAACAATTTGGTCTTGCACATGTAGGTCCTGCTGTCAGAGGTTTTGACCCACTGTTCGACCCTTTTTTGCATATGGGGAAATGAGTTGTCCATGAATATCAATCAAATCAAGAAACTCAGAAAGATTGTTAGGATAAAGAAATTAGCGACAAAAAACAACAAGATCTTTGTCTGCATAATGAAGAAGACATCAGTGCACTACAAGATGGTACTAACTATTATACCTTGCCTTTTTTTATTCCTTTGCCCCATTTCCAATATAGAGAAGATATTTATGCACATCCTTGTTTTCAGGGCTTTCCAAAGCAGTTCACTGATGATTACCTCTCAAACCACCTCTATGGTCAGGAGGCGAGGAAGGTATTCATACAACACCCACGATTCAATATTGAAGTATTCCTGAAGAGGACGAAGGACGGACAGTCAATCATCCACAGGTACTGGCCTAAAGTTGCAAAGACCATCAATATGAATGAAGGCTCAATATTCGCCTTCCGCTTTAGCAGGTTTCTAGATGAGATGCATATGTCTATATACCATCTATGATGCTAATTTCGAAAGGTTCTATATGTTGCATGTGGAACTTGCTGCTGGTGCAGTTGTGTAATGGGGTAGCTAAGTGCTGAAGCTATATCATGTTGTACTCTGATGTATTTCAACTATGAAATTCTGCTTCCTTAATATGGAAATGAAATATATTGTGTGCTTAATATGAAATGTCAATTATATTAATAAATGGATTATGAATAATCGGATAATTAGCCTGCTAATGGTGAATTATCCTGCTAATTGGGTTTTGCTATTCCAAACGGTTGTTGAAAAAATACCATGGGCGATGACCTCAGGCAACGCACACAGTTTCTAGGAATAAACCATTTTGGATCAATGAACAATCACACACAACTTTCTCTTGAAAACTGTTTGTGTTAGGCCACCTTGCGCAAATGTTTACCACATAAAAACTGTGTGTGATGGACAGCCTTTGCCACACGGTTTCTTCTATTGACCGTGTGTGATACATTCAATAACGCAAACGATTTAACGGGAAAAATTATGTGTGATGTACCTATGAACGGAAATGTTTTCCTTGGAGCGACTGTGTGGGATGTACATACGAAGGGAAATGTTTAGTGGGGACTGACTATGTGGGATGTACTTGCGACCGGAAACAATTTCGCCGTATAACTGTATTTTTTAGCTCTACTGTATGTATTTCCGTATTTGAGCGCTCGCCAGTCGGACACGGTCTCATTTTGCCGAGCGTGCGTGCCAGGAGGGCATATCCCCGACGGTTTCTGGGTCGTGTGGGAAGGACCCCCCTATGGCCCACACTCACTTGGTGGCGGTTCCAAAAGTTGTTGCGGAAAGGGTTTAAAAACCGTTTTTTAGGACCGACACGCACCAGTGGTATCAAGTTGTAATTCTTGAGTTGTAAGTAAATAAAAGTGTGATGATCTTCATTATTAGAGCATTGTCCCATGTGAGGAAAGGATGATGGAAGCTATGATTCCCTCACAAGTTGGGATGAGTCTCCGGACTTCATGAAAAATAAAAGAGGCCAAAGAAGCCCAAATAAAAAAAGAGGCCAAAGAAGCCCAAACAAAAAAATGAGAGAAAAAGAGAGAAGGGGCAATGTTACTATCCTTTTTCCACACTTGTGCTTCAAAGTAGCACCATGATCTTCATGATAGAGAGTCTCCTATATTGTTACTTTCATGTACTAGTGGGAATTTTTCATTATAGAACTTGGCTTGTATATTCCAATGATGGGCTTCCTCAAATTCCCCTAGGTCTTCATGAGCAAGCAAGTTGGATGCACACCCACTTAGTTTCTTTTTGAGCTTTCATAAACCTAGTGCATCCGTTGCATGGCAATCCCTACTCACTCACATTGATATCTACTAATGGGCATCTCCATAGCCCATTGATATGCCTAGTTGATGTGAGACTATCTCCTTCTTTTTGTCTTCTCCACAACCACCATATTCTATTCCACCTATAGTGCCATCTCCATGGCTCACGCTCATGTATTGCGTGAAAGTTGAAAAAGTTTGAGAATACAAAAGTATGAAAAAATTGCTTGGCTTCTCATCGGGGTTGTGCATGATTTCAATATTTTGTGCGATGAAGATGGAGCATAGCCAGACTATATGATTTTGTAGGGATAAGCTTTCTTTGGCCATGTTATTTTGAGAAGATATAATTGCCTTGTTAGCACGCTTGAAGTATTATTGTTTTTATGTCAATGTTAAACTTTTTTTTAAATCTTATGGACCTGAACATTCATGCCACAATAAATAAAATTACATGGATAAATATGTTAGGTAGCATTCCACCTCAAAAATTCTGTTTTTATCATTTACCTACTCGAGGACGAGCAGGAATTAAGCTTGGGGATGCTTGATACGTCTCCAATGTATCTATAATTTTTTATTGTTCCATGCTATTATATTATTTGTTTTGGATGTTTTATATGCATTAATATGCTATTTTATATTATTTTTGGGAATAACCTACTAACCTAGAGCCCAGTGCCAGTTCCTATTTTTCACTTGTTTTTGAGTTTGGCAGAAAAGGAATACCAAACGGTATGAAACCTTCGCGATGATTTTTCTTGGACTAGAAGACAACTAGGAGACTTGAAGATGAAGTCGGAGGAGCCACGAGGCGGCCACAAGGACGGAGGGTGCGCCCCCACCCTTGTGGGCCCCCCCGTGACCCTCCTGACCTAATTCTTTCACCTATATATTCCCATATATCCACAAACCACCAGAGGCATCCATGAAAACGCTTTTTCACTGCCGCAACCTTCTGTACCTGTGAGATCACATCTAGGGACCTTTTCCGGCACCCTGCCGGAGGGGGATTAGATCACGGAGGACTTCTACATCAACTCTATTGCCCTTTCGATGAAGCGTGAGTAGTTTACCACAGACCTACGGGTCCATAGCTAGTAGCTAGATGGATTCTTCTCTCTCTTTGGTTCTCAATACCATGTTCTCCTCGATGTTCTTGGAGATCTATTTGATGTAATACTTTTTTGCGGTGTGTTTGCCGAGATCCGATGAATTGTGGATTTATGATCGGCTTATGTATGAATATTAATTCAATCTTCTTTGGATTCTTATATTCTTGATTAGATATCTTCGTAATTCTCTTCGAACTATCGGTTTTGTTTGGCCAACTAGATTAGTTTTTCTTGCAATGGGAGAAGTGCTTAGCTTTGGGTTCAATCTTGCGGTGTCCCTTCCCAGTGATAGTAGGGGCAGCAAGGCACGTATTGTATTGTTGCCATTGAGGATAAAAAGATGGAATTTTCATCATATTGCTTGAGTTAATTCCTCTACATCATGTCATCTTACTTAGTGTGTTACTATGTTCTTCATGAACTTAATATTCTAGATGCAGGCAGGAGTCGGCTGATGTGTGGAGTAATAGTAGTAGATGCAGAATCATTTTGGTCTACTTGATACGGACGTGATGCCTATATTCATGATCATTGCCGTAGATATCGACAAAACTTTGCGCTTTTCTATCAATTGCTCGGCAGTAATTTGTTCACCCACCGTACTATTTGCTATCTTGAGAGAAGCCTCTAGTGAAACCTATGGCCCCCGGGTCTATTTTCCATCATATGAGTTTCCGATCTACTATTTTGCAATCTTTTACTTTCTGATCTATAAACCAAAAATACCCAAAATATCTACCTTATCAGTTATCTTTCTCTATCAGATCTCACTTTTGCAAGTAACCATGAAGGGATTGACAACCCCTTTATCGCGTTGGGTGCAAGTTGTTTGATTGTTTGTGTAGGTATTCAGTGATTTGTGCGTTGTCTCCTACTAGATTGATACCTTGGTTCTCAAACTGAGGGAAATACTTCTCTACTTTGTTGCATCACCCTTTCCTCTTCAAGGAAAAAACCAACGCAAGCTCAAGAAGTAGCAAGTACTTGCATCGGTGCTTGCACCTCTTCTCTTCGTGCTCGTATTCCTTTTTTCGGGTGATTCATGCACGTACTCCACCTACGTTCGTGACCGTTGGTGAGTCTCTCCTACTATACTTAACTCCATTTTCTTGCATGACACCTGGACCTGGATGCTGGATGTCCCACGTGTCAGCAAAACTTAGAAGAACGCTTTCCGACGACCGAGAAGGAGCAAGAAACCTCACGGTGGAGCCTCTGGACTCTTTAATATTTTTATTCAGCGATATAAAATCTACCCAATCTTCTCCACATTAGACCAGAAGAGTCCGAAACACGGCAGCCTAGAACTACTGCAGGATGCTGCTAACGGGACACTACGATTAGAGACCCTTCGACGAAACTGTGTGCGATGCCATAATCGCAAACGATGGTGTAAAAAACCCATCAAAAAGGTGCAAAACGTTTGCGATCGAGGATGCATCAAACACGGTTCAGATTTTAGTTGCGTGTGTGATTCAGGGCATATGGTTCAGTTCAATTCACCATTTTCGATGAGGAGGAACAAAAGAAACGGGTAGCCAGATGAAGGCGTGTGCGATGTACAACATACTGTTCACTCGGATGAACTGTTTGTGATTAGGCAACACAAAAGAAACGGGCAGCCAGATGAAGATGTGTGCGATATACATCATACAATTCACTCGGATGAACTGTTTGGGATTAGGAAACACAAAAGAAATGGTCAGCCAGATCAAGGTGTGTGTGATTGAGGGCATACGCTTCTGAAGGATTAACTGTTTGCATTTAGGCAACAGAACAGAAACAGGTAAGCCAGATCAAAGTGTCTGCGATTGATGGCATAAACTTCACATGGATGAACTGTTTGCGATTAGCCACAGCAAACTGAAATGCCGAAAATAGTGAACCAGAACTGGTTCCTCACTCAATCAGACAACAGAAGAAGACTAGTGATCATTCGCACACATGAGCCAGCGAAGTTATATTGCAAAAAACCATTGTGTACAAGCAGCATGAAATATGTGAGTATCCGGAGATTGGTTGTTACATCTATGAGTAGGATACCAGGTTGTTGGGGCCTTCAGGATTTTTGAGTATAGGCGGGTAAACAGCCTTGGTTCACACTCTCTGTTTCTCAGACTCATTTATCCGATTAACTAGGAGATCAACCTTGGCAAGGTTCATGATGGCAGAGAGGTTGTGTTTGCTAGGGAAAACTGTGTCTACATGGTGAACCCTAGGACTTCAGGATCACATGCCCCTGATTGTAAACGATACAACCTGCATCCAAAAGAAGGTGAAAATGAAAAACGCATCTGGATTGACTTTGGTCCTTGGATGTCTCAACTCTGATAGTCAGTGATGTGGGTAATTGGGTTGTTGCGTCGGAAGGATGTAGTCCTAGTGTCTCTGAATCACTAGTGGCTGAAGGGGCTGCAAATTATGATGGTGCTAGATCATCCCTCTTCAAATGACTTGTTGTCATTGCTGCTTGTTTTGGATGGGTAGTGTTCTCTTTTGTTATGAAGACTCGTTGTAATTTGGTCATCCTCGTCTATGTCACTCTTACTATGTAATAGTTGGCTCTCTTTAGAATGTCATTCTCGTCTAGATCACAAGAGTCTGAGCGCTGTAGATGGGTGCATTTTGGTGGTGTAGCAAGACTTGTTATGAACTTTCATGTCTCGCTGTTTGTGTAAGTAGTAGTCACTAGACATGGTTTGCATGTTGTATATATCATTGTTTCAAACTACTGATCGGCTAAATGAGGGCATCACCATTCTCCAGTGTTAAGTGTATATATCCTTCTTTCAAGTTATAATTTGAACTTAGTGACTTTTTGATGATCTACACTTGTATGGGGCTTTGGGCCAATGTGAGGTGTTGTTGAATATGGTTTGAGTAGTAACACAATGCCAAATAGGCCAATTATGAGAACTCTAAGGCCAGGCACTCAAAAAAGAAAGAAAAATGACTCTTAGGCCTACATGTGGGCGCCACCGATGTTTTTGTGCGCAAGAACGTATTGGCGCATGTTCAAAATGGATGCTACCTTTTCATCCCTAATCCCCTGCCCCTCCCCCACCTCTTGAATCTCGATTCCTACTCCAGATCCCCCAAATCCCCCTTCTCTACTCCCTATACTCAAGCACACTATCATGTCGTCGGTCAACCCAAATCTCCGAGCCAAAGATCATGAGGTCCGTCCTACCTTTAGGCGATGTGTGCTAGCGCTCAACAGTGGCATGGCAGCATTTGATGACCAGTTTACTTGCTTGTCGAAGTCTGTTCGCCACTGACTGATTTCTTCATTGGGTTTCGGACAGCTTTCGACCATAGTTGTGTGTTCAAATCTTCCCGACGTTGTTCTGCGATGGCGCACTGGTGAGCTTTGATAAATGGCATCCAAGATGGGTCTCAGTGCCCTCTGAGCTTTTTTTAACAAAGCTTACCTTACATGGCATGCCTCGACGGGCTTGGAATAGCGAGTCCATGAATGAGCTTATGAACGACCTAGGAGGTGAGCTCATAAGTATGTTTGTTCCTCCAGACAGTTGGGCGCTGACCTTTATGGCATGGATGACGAAGTTGTCCACCACACCGAAGGTGATTGGTGTTGAGATACTGGTGCAGGAACCAAGGTTGTACTATTCGTCGCCACCTAGGCCGTCATAGACCACATTAGGTATGTACCAACATCAAGTATTCATGCATGTCGAAGAAGTGGTCAATCCATCAATTGAAGTCCTGTCATCATCGCTGGTGCCAGGGTCCATCGACGACGTCCACTTACAGGAGTCAACGTCAAACTTTCCCCGTGTTGCTCGAAATGATGGATGGCATAGGGCCTACTCCATCGCACAATGGAGGCCACTGCTTCTTTGGGAGAAGAGGTCGGGCTGGCTGCCTGGATGTGCTCTAATTTGAGGTAACAATTGAATCTTCTTAGATAGTAGTTAAATCTGAGCTATCGGTGTGAAGCACTGATGTGCCAATACATTTTATTGTGATATGTTCTATTTTTGTACCTAAACTTTTTTTAGAAAGTGGTGTATGTCAACTTATTGTGCTAGCAGAACTTATTGTGTTGTCTGTCTATTTTCTTTGCACATCATTCAAGATATTTCCATGTCATTTATAAAGACGATGAACGGTTATGTACAAGTTTGTTGGTTTCAACATAGCCCTACCCATAGCGATCCATTGCTTCCACCCAAATTGTGTCACCCACGTGAAAATGTATGCAAGCTCAATGTGCTATGATGTTGTATATGATTGTGTCAACTATATAAGTTTTCCGGAGCATCAATAATGCATATGTGGCTGAAAGATGTATTCACGAACATCGACCGATCGGTTTCTCTCTCTCTAACAAGTGGGACCGTTTAATTATTTCTTCGCTCATTCATGACAGCTTTTAATTAGGTTACATTTTACTCTACCTTTTTTCTTAAGTTATAATTCGAGATCAGTGGCTTAAAAAAGTTGTACACAAGCCTTATTTGGGCCATTTCAGGCATCGTAGAATGTGGGCTGAGTAGCTATGCAAAGTCGTATTGTACTACACATGCCTTTTTTGTTCAACATCAGCAATGCAACTGGCCCGAAAGTTGTACACAAGATCCTAAAATAAGCGCAACCTAGCCTATGTTTCTTTGAGTAAAATGCACAACTCAGTTCAATTTCTCTATACTAAGATTACAAAGCCCAAGTGAAGTTTTTTTAATAAAATTCCTATCTCAATATTATTTTTTATATGAAATGCTCAGTCCAGACCAACATTGTTTTTCACCCATCCCAGAAAATGGGTCCATTTCTACTAAAATAAAATCGGTCATAAATTACCACAAATAATAAATGGCTGCATGTCCGCAACATATTTTTTCACCCAGCCCAGTAAATAGGTGTATTCGAATAAATAATCAAATGCGTTGTAAATTCTCATAAATAGTAAATTAGCTATTATTATTTTTACCCAACTCAGGAAATAGATTATTTTTTGAGTCAAAGCCCAGGAAAGAGATGTATTGGCAAACAAAATGAAACGGGCTATAAAACCTAAATAAATGGGCTGCATGTCCACCACAGCTTTTGAATCTGACTTTGTTGGCCACTAGGACGAAGCCTGCGCAAGGTGTTTTCCATTTAGTGAACAAAACGATTTGATGGTAAAAAAAAGGTCAACAAATTATTCTGACAACTGTAGCCATTGGATTGACACCCAACGATGATCCTACTTCTACAATATCTGATCTAGTTGCTCTTGCTGCAGCCGTCACAACCATCGCCGGCTGCAGCGCTTGCATCTGCCTTCCGTGGCTGGCTATGCTGTCGCGCAGGCCTCGCCACCCCACCCTACTCCCAACGGTGGCCATGTCATACATGTACTCACCCACAACTTCTGTTATTCTCTGACGACGGTGGCCTCACCCTTCAGCTGAACCGGTCCCTCATACTCCCCAACGCCAGGGACTCTAGTGCCCCTTCTTCCAAGAATCCAAATCAATCCCATCTTAGGCCTCACTATCGTCCACCGCCATGGTGCGCTCGATGATGCGTGGTCAACAACAAGAGCCAATGTGGGGTACATGGAGAGGATGACAGCTGACAACCACCAGCTACACCTCCTTATTACGTGGGAATAAACGATTCCTCCCGCTGACTGGTTGGACCCACCAGCTACAATCTTCGCACGCAAGGAAGTTCCTTCTTTACATGGAAAGAAAGTTTCCGCTCCATGACAGTTGGGACCCATGAGCTACATCTTTGCACGGAAGGAAGTGCCTTCTTATTATGCGCAAGAAAAATGATTCCTCCCCCTGCTAGCTGGGACACACCAGATTCAGAGGCTGACTTGTGTGCCTACTAAGTTGACACGTACGTAGGGCTTTGTTAACTTAGCCAACAAACAATTCTAGCAGCAGTAACCGTTGGATTAACATCCAATGGTCGTGCTGATTCTTCAATCTTTGATCTTCTTGCTCCAGCCTCCCAAACTAACGCCAGTGGGACAGCCTACTCCTGCCACCAGTGGCGATTGTGCTACCACCGCTGGCCATGCCATCCCTCTACTCACCCACACCTCATGTTATTCTCCAACGACGGCATCCTGACACCGCAGCAGAACCAGACAACCATCATACTCCCTTCCGCATGGGCATCCACTCTTGCGTATTCCCCGGCTCCACATCACTCCCTTCCCGGGCCTCGCCATCGTCCATCGCCTTGGTGCTCTCAGCGCGGCGTGGTCAACATGGTCAACGAATGACAGCCATTGGAAGAAGACTATACGCGGTGAGGCCGACAGCTGGACCCACTAGCTACATATTCAAACGTAAAGAAGTGCCTCCTTATTACACGCAAAAAAATGATTCCTCCCCCTGACAGCTGGGACCAAGCATCTATATCTTTGCATGCAAGGGAGTGCGTCCTTATCCTCCTTGAAAGCTGGACCCACCAGATCAAAGCGTGTGTGTCGTTGTTTGTATGGTCGCGAACGTGTATGTACATAGTGGACAATGGTCTCCCTACAAGGATGAACCATGGCTGAGTAAGTAACGACACGTGTCCTACCCCGACGTAGCTGTTCAGGTAGTCTCTCTAAATCATGTACATGTACGTACAACCACGCTGCAAAAAATATGGGCACGTACGTACATACAGGCGAGGTCTCAAATACGTACTCATGCATATGTACGGCCAGAGCTCATGTACATGGATAGGCAATGGATGGCAGGAACAGCCTCCAGCTCATCGGCAGCCGGGGCTGGGTCGGAATAGAGGAAATAGCGTCGTGTTCACCGAGAGCCAAGCGACTGGGTCAGAATGCATCCTGATCATCGGGAGCCAAGCGAATGGGTCAGAACGCGTCTTGTTCATCGAGAGCCAACCGGCTTGGATGGAACAGCCGAAATAGAATCCGGCGTACCGCAAAACGGAGAAAACGGACTTCTCGCCAACCGCCTATGGTCGAAACGGGGTCCTGTTCATCAAGAGCAGTGTGGCATACCGCAAAATGGAGGAAACGGACTTCTATTCGAGCACCTACGGTCGAAACGGGGTCTTGTTCATCAGGAGGGGTGTGGCTGTAACACCCATAATGCGGCTATATCTCCCACGTATCGGGGCATGACTTAGAGGCGTAGCCGCATGGTAGGCATGTCACAAGAGGGGTAATCTTTACACATCCCATGTACTGAATAAGAAAGGGATAAGGAGTCGGCTTACAATCGCCACTTCACACAATACATAAATAATCATACATCATCCAGAATACAATCAAGGTCCGACTACGGAACCGAAATAAAGAAAGACAACCCCAAATGCTAGATCCCCGAACGTCCCAATTGGGCTCCACTACTGATCATCAGGAAAGGAAACATAATAGAGACCCAAGTCTTCATCGAATTCCCACTTGAGTTCGGTAGCATCGCCTACACTGGTATCCTCGGCACCTACAACTATTTGGAAGTATCTGTGAGTCACGAGGACTCAGCAATCTCACACCCGCGATATCAAGACTATTTAAGCTTAAGGGTAGGAAAAGGGTAGTGAGGTGGAGCTGCAGCAAGCACTAGTATATATGGTGGCTAACATACGCAAAAGAGAGCGAGGAGAGAAGCAACGCATGGTCGCGAAGCTATAAGTGATCAAGAAGTGATCCTGAAACTACTTACGTTCAAGCATAACACAAGACCGTGTTCTCTTCCCGGACCCCGCCGAAAAGATACCATCACGGCAACACACGTGGTTGATTCATTTTAATTAAGTTAAATGTCAAGTTCTCTACAACCGGATATTAACAAATTCCCATATGCCACATAACCGCGGGCACGGCTCTCGAAAAGTTTATACCCTGCAGGGGTGTCCCAACTTAGCCCATCACAAGCTCTCACGTCAACGAAGGATATTCCTTCTCCCGGAAAGACCCGATCAGTCTCGGAATCCCGGTTACAAGACATTTCAGCAATGGTAAAACAAGAACAGCAAAGCCACCCGATGTGCCGACAACTCCCGATAGGAGTCGCACGTATCTCGTTCTCAGGGCACACCGAATGGGAAAGACATCGGGTTGGCATAGACCCTGGTTGCCCAGGGGGCGCCGGACATCGCCCAGTTTGGACCAACACTTAGAGGAGCACTGGCCCGGGGTTTAAAATAAAGATGACCCTTGAGTCCGTGGAACCCAAGGGAAAAAGGCTTAGGCAGGCAAATGGTAAAACCAAGGTTGGGCCTTGCTGGAGGAGTTTTATTCAAAGCGAACTGTCAAGGGGTTCCCATAACACCCAACCGCGTAAGGAACGCAAAATCAAGGAACATAACATCGGTATGGCCGAAACTAGGGCAGCAACAGTGGAACAAAACACCAGGCATAAGGCCGAGCCTTCCACCCTTTACCAAGTATATAGATGCATTAAAGTAAATAAGAGATAATAATGATATCCCAACAATATCCATGTTCCAACAAGGAACAAACTTCATCTTCACCTGCAACTAGCAACGCTATAAGAGGGCTAAGCAAAGCCGTAACATAGCCAAACAACAGTTTGCTAGGAAAGGTGGGTTAGAGGCTTGACATGGCAATATGGGAGGCATGATATAGCAAGTGTTAGGTAACACGACATAGCAATAGAGCGAACAACTAGAAATCAAAGATAGAAGTGATTTCGAGGGTATGGTCATCTTGCGTGCAAAGTTCTCAAAATTGTCGAAAGCTTGATCCTCGTAAGCGTACTCAACAGGTTCCTTGGTCACGTACTCGTCTCCCGGCTCTACCCAAAGCAAGAACACAAGCAAAGGACCAACAATCAATCACGATGCAATGCACAAGCAACACGATGCAAAATATAGCATGATATGCAAGATGTGATATGCAATGCATATGCATGCACTGGAAGGAAAAGAAAGATCAAGGCATCAACTTCGAAAACCAAGTATGCCACTGGAAAGATGAGATGATTTCGGGTTAAATCGATATAAACATCACCAGAAACGGATGCACGGTTTGCAAATGGCAAGCAAAACAAGAATGACACAATACTGCGATTAACAGCACCATGCCACTTAGAATGCATCAAGAAACTAAGCTACTGCACTCCAACATAGCAACAAATCATATGGCAGTGTTGTACAAGAGATACTTGACAAAACAAGAACACTGAGCTATGGCTAAATCACAAAAGAGCAGGTTCAAACAAGCATGGAGAAAGTGCAAAAGATATAAACATCACAGACAGTGAAAAAACTATCATGTCAAAACAACATCAGGAAGCACTATTTGGAGCACGCAAACAACATGCTACAGGAACATATCATAGAAAACAAAGGTATGGCATGATTCTGCTAAATGCATAGATCAAAAGTCCCTTACTAATCATGGGCAAAAAAGGCACAGAAGATATGATGGCACCCATGTAAACATAGCAAGTTTTATTAACAGTTTCAGACTTAGCAGAAAAACAGAGCATGACCTAAACAGAATTATGATAGCAACTTTGCAAGCTCAAATCACTCACCACAGAGCATTGCATGACAAAACAAGCATACCAACACAAAGCTGACATGTTCATGAAGCTAACCATGGCAATAGCAAGTTCATAGGATGCATGGATCACTAGTAACAACCATGGCAATACTAATTAACATGTTAACATTCTACCAGAAACATTTTGTAGCAAAAGTAGAGCAAGAACAAGACATGCTAGGGAACTCACAAATTGCAAACAGGGGCATGGATGGATAGAGCATAACCACATTTTCAAAACATCCTTAATGAAGTAACTCAAAACAAGCATGGATCTCACTGTAGCCTCAAGTTTACATGGCATCAAAATAACAGCAGGAAAATCACTTGGCAAAATCCTAAGTCGCTGAAAACAGCAACATTGCAGAGGCTACTTTGCATGCTTGTTCTAGTCACCACATAGATCACAAAACTACAAGACAAGCACCCCTGTAAAGATGGCATGATGTAGTTCAAAACACATGTAGAGCTCATGCTCGTATGAAGCACACATCAAATGTGACAAAAATGACAAATCACCATGATATGATAAGTAACAGCAATTAACATTTAATAGCACTCTTGCATCAATGATTAGGGCATAAAGATGAACCCAAACAAGCATGCCACAATGGAATGAAATGGAGAGCATCTCACAATGAACATTTTGATATATCATATGCATGAAACGGAGCTACGGTCAGGGAGATACGATGCTATGAACAGGGCATGGAAACATAAGGGGTTTGGGAGTTAGAGAAATTCGACCTCGAGGGAAAAAGTCAACGCGCCGAAAAATCGAGGCGGATCTGGCCGGAGCTTCACTAGAGTTCGTCGGGGTTCGTTGCCGGAGTTGGATGGGGAAGGTCGTCGGCGGCCTAGGAACTGGATCTGGGGAAGGCGCCGGCGACGGAGGAACCTTGGAGGCCGACAGGGCTCCTCTCTGGAGGTGGAGGCTCCGGGCGGAAGAGCTCGGCAGTGACCGGGCAGCGGCGGAGCTGCGGGCCGGGGGAGGGGAAGCGGCGAGCGAGGCGGCGGCGATGCGGCAGAGGCGCGCGGGGGCGCGGGCGGCGGCGATCGGGTCTGGAGGGCCCCGCCTGGGCCCCGGCGGGCCGGCGCATGGGGGCGCGAGGATGTGGGCGCGGCTGCCCACGAATCGGAGGCTGACACATGGCGGCGGTGGAGGCGGCGGACACGTCCTTTGATGAGGAAGAAACGTCCGGCGGCGCGAGGGGAGCGGTGCTAGGGTTTGGACTGCGAGATTTTCTGAGGGGATCATATATTTATAGGTAGGAGGAGGTAGGAGTGTCCAAATGAGGTGTTGTTTTCGCCCACATGATCGTGATCCGACGACGGAGGGAATGCAAGTGGTTTGCATGGGTTATTGGGCTGTTTTGGAGGGGTGTTGGGCTGCAACACACAAGAGGCCTTTGCGGTTACCCGGTTAACCGTTGGAGCATCAAACGGACTCCAAATGGAACGAAATTTGACAGGCGGTCTACCGGTGGTGTACCAATGCCACGTGGCAAATCTCAGTCCACTCCGAGGATGTTTAACACCCGGTCACAAAAAGAGGCAAGAGGGGTGCGCCGGTGCATGTGGGAGTGTCGGATTGCAAAACAGACAACGGGGAAAATGCTCGGATGCATGAGACGAACATGTATGCAAATGCGATGCACATGATGACATGATATGAAATGCATGACATGAACAAAATGCAAAACTAAGACAATAACCCAACAACGAAGGGAATCTCATAACTTAAAGCTGAAAATGGCAATAGTCGGAGTTACAAATATGGCAAGTTACATCCGGGGTGTTGCAACACTCCACCATTACGAGAGGATCTCGTCCCGAGATCTAGGAATGAAAGAACTCCAGATATTCGAAACGGAGGTGATCCTTGCGTTCCCAGGTGGCTTCTACCACTTCACTTTCAGGAATTTGATTGACTTGTTGCGAGTCTTGCGCTCGGTTTCTTCAAGAATAGCAATGGGATGCTCATGATAAGACAGATCTTCTTGGAGATCAATCTCTTCGAAGTTGATGGTGCGCTCAGGAGTCTTGAAGCACTTACGAAGCTGTGACACGTGAAACACATCGTGCACATTTGCGAAGTTTGACGGAAGCTCAAGTTGATAGGCGAGATCGCCTCTTTTTCCAATGATCTTGAAAGGACCCATGTATCTATGGGAAAGCTTCCCTTTGATACCGAAGCGACGAGTACCTTTCATTGGGGAGACGCGGAGGTAGACATGGTCTCCGATCTCGAAAGCCAAATCACGGTGCTTGCTATCATAGTAACTCTTTTGGCGCGATTGCGCGACTTTGAGATGTTCATGGATGACTTTACACATTTCCTTAGCCTCTGTGATTAAGTCGTTGCCAAGAAGTTGGCGTTCACCAGTCTCTGACCAATTGAGAGGAGTATGATACTTTCTGCCATAGAGAATTTCGAATGGGGCCTTGCTCAAACTTGCTTGGAAGTTGTTGTTGTAGGAGAACTCAGCATATGGAAGACAATCTTCCCACTTCATACCGAAGGAAATGACACAAGCCATGAGCATATCTTCAAGGATTTGGTTGACTCGCTCGACTTGGCAACTAGTTTGAGGATGGAAAGCTGTGCTGAAGCGAATATTGGTGCCCATGGCCTTCTGGAAGGAGTCCTAGAACTTGGAGGTGAAAATGCTTCCATGATCTGAAGATATCAATTGTGGAATGCCGTGCAAAGAGACAATCCTGGAGGTGTATAGCTTTGCCAACTGAGCTGTTGTGATAGATTCTTTGATTGGAAGGAAATGAGCCACTTTAGTAAGCTTGTCGATGACAACAAAGATTGCATCATTTCCATGCTTAGACTTGGGAAATCCAGTCACGAAGTCCATTTCAATATGGTCAAACTTCCATTATGGAACAGCACGAGGTTGGAGGAGACCAGCTGGCCGTTGGTGTTCTGCTTTCACTCCTCTGCAGACATCACATTCATTCACGAATTGAGTGATTTCTCGCTTCATTCGAGTCCACCAATACGACTGCTTGAGGTCATGGTACATCTTCGTACTTCTAGGATGAATGGATAGAAGGGAATTGTGACCCTCGTTCATAATGGCTTTCCTTAGATCACCTTTAGGAACCACAAGTCGGTCCTCGAAGAAAAGAGTGTCTTTGTCATGAATGCGATAACACTTGTACTTGGGTTGGCTCTTGGCAGTCCCATTTTCACCTTCTTCACTATGGAATCCAGGAGTTGTGCCTTACGAATTTGATCTTCCAAAGTAGGAGAGACTTGGAGGTTGGCTAGAAAGCCTTGAGGAACAACTTGGAGGTTCAGTTTGCGGAAAGCTTCACAGAGGTCCGGTTGGAAGGGCTTGAGAATTAAGCTGTTGCAGCAAGCCTTCCTGCTCAAAGCATCTGCAATGGCATTGGCCTTGCCTGGAGTATATTCAAGACTCTGATTGTATTCTTGAATCATTTCGACCCAAGGAGTCTGCCTAAGGTTGAGGTTGGGTTGAGTGAAGATGTACTTGAGGCTCTTATGATATGTGAAGATGTCCACTTTCCTTCCCAACAAGAGATGTCTCCACCTTAATAATGCATGGACAACTGCTGCCAACTCAAGATCGTGAGTGGGGTAGTTCCTTTCATTGGGCTTCAATTGACGAGAGGTATAAGCCACAACTTTCTTCTCTTGCATTAACACATCACCGAGACCTTGCAGGGAGGCATCACAAAAAACTTCAAATGGCTTGGATTCGTCAGGAGGTGTCAAGACAGGAGCTGTGACTAGCTTCTCTTTGAGGTTGTTGAAAGCAACATCACATTCAGGCGTCCAGACATACTTGGCATGCTTCTGGAGGAAGTTGGAAAGAAGCTTTGCAATCTTAGAGAAATTCTCAACGAATCTTCAATAATAGCTTGCAAGCCCAAGAAAACTGTGGAGCGGCTTGACATTCTGAGGAGGTTCCCAATTCACAATTGCAGACACCTTCTCGGGATTAACAGCGATGCCCTTGGCGGAGATGATATGACCAAGGTAGAGAACCTCATCAAGCCAAAACTCACACTTTGAAAACTTCCATAGAATTTATGCTCTCTGAGTTTGTCAAGCACCAATCTCAAATGCTTGGCATGTTCCTCCTTATTCTTGGAAAAGACCAAGATATCATCGAGATACACCAGGATGAAATCATTTGTGTAAGGGTTGAAGATGAAGTTCATCATGCGAGAGAACGTTGGAGGAGCATTGACAAGGCTGAAAGACATGAAAGTATATTCATACGAACCATAGCTTGTTCTGAATGCTTTCTTGGGCATATCTTGCTCACGAATACGAATCTGATGATAACCCATGCGGAGGTCAAGCTTGGAGAATACTTTGGCACCTTTAAGTTGCTCTAATAGCTCAATGATGTTGGGAAGTGGATACTTGTTCTTTATTGTCTTCTTGTTCAATGGACGATAGTCGACGCAGAGTCGTTCCATTCCATCCTTCTTCTTGACAAAAAGAACAACACAACCCATGGAGATGAACTCGGTCTGATCAGACCCATACGCTCTTGTTCATCGAGTTGTTTCTTCAACTCCTTCAACTCCTCTGGTCCAAGCTTGTAAGGACGTTTGCAAACAGGTTCCGTGCTAGGCTCAAGATCGATAACGAATTCAACTGGCCGGTGAGGAGGCATTCCCGAAAGCTCTTCTGGAAAGACGTCTTAATACTCGCAAACGATTGGAATCTGAGAGATGGCATTCAACTCGCACTTCTCATTGAGAGAAAACAGTCGAATGGTCTCGTCATGAGCGGCAAAGATGATCACATCATCAGAAGAGTGTGTCAATTAAATCTATCTGGCAGCACAATCAAGATGAGCCTTGTGCTTAGAAAGCCATTCCATGCCGAGAATTAGATCAATATCCGAGTCACCAAGGACCATTGGATGAGACAGAAATTTATAGTCTCCCATCTTGATGGAAACATCCGGAGCCATCATTTTGGTGTTCATGAACAAACCCAGAGAGGAAACCGCTATCAGCTTAGGCAAATCGTGCATGGATGCAAAAGGCTTTGATATGAATGAAATAGATGCACCAGTATCAAATAAGACTCTTGCAGGAATATCATTGACTGGAAGATTACCCATGATCACTTATGAAGAATGCTCTGCCTGAGCTACGTTCAACATATTCACCCTTGCTGACTTGGAATTATGCTTGACCACTGCATTGCTGGTAGATCTCACAGGAGGAGGAGGCGGAAAGGCGCCTTTGGTTGAAGCATTTGTTTACATAGTGCCCTTTCTGCTGACACTTGTTGCAAGTAACCTCTAAGAGCGGACGATGATAAGGACCACTTGACCTTGGAGCTTGAGGCCGAGCTTTGTTCTGATAGGCTGGGTTGGGTGGGTGGGAAGATCCATTTCCACCTTTTCTCTTCTGCTGGTAGGGCTGACGAAATGGAGGAGGAGGAGGCAACCAGAACTTCTGTTGCTTAGCTGCCACTTGTGAGGAAGAAGGCTGAACTGCGTCCATGACTCTCTTCTTAGATGCCTCACACTTGAGCTGAGTAGCTTCTTGCTTTAGTGCCATGTTGTAGAATTGATCAAACTTGGTCGGCTCAAGAAGCACAAGAGCTAATTGCAGATCCTCTCCGAGGCCACCTCTGAATTGATAGATCATACTCTTTTCATCAGGGATGTCTTGTTTAGCGAAGAGAGCAAGTTTCTGAAACTAGATATTGTATTGATACACAGACATGCTGCCTTGCTTGAGATTGCGGAACTCCTCACGCTTTCTCTCAGCAACACTTGGTGGGATGTGATGAGCTTTGAAGCCTCGGCGAAAATCATCCCAAGTAATCACACGACCTCCTCTGGAATCTCTGTATTATTGATACCACTCAGCAGCTTGATCCTTGAGTTGAAACGAAGAAAACTTGACAAAGTCCTCAGGTCTGACATTGCTACATTCAAAATGCTTGCAAATGTCCACGAGCCAATCGTCAGCGTCTGTGGCCTCGACACAGTTGCTGAAGGGCTTTGGCTGGTTTGTGAGGAACTGGTTGAGGGTAGCAAACTGAGACTGATTGTTGCCTTGGCCTTGATTTCCTTGGTTGCCTTGACCTTGGTTGCGCTCTTGCAAGAGTTGCAATAGCATCTGAGTGTTGACGTTGGTGGCTGCCATGACAGCTTTCCATGCCTCCAGAGGTGGAGGTGGTGGCGGAGGGTTCGACTGATCCCCATCATTGCGGTCCGGATTCTGACGCGCTGGAGGAGCCATCCAAAAGAGGTTGACATCCGTTAGCATCTTGAAAGACATATATTCAAGCTGAATCAATGGATCGAAATTGCAACATATAGTCTTAACATTCGAACAAGGATGAACGAATGAATTCCAAAGTAAATCATCACACATCCATAAGGTGAGAAGCGACTTAGATAAAAGGTAGATGAATAAAGCAACAAGGTACGGATATGAACAAATAAGTGGTAAGGATTACCCAATCACAAACTAAATATCTGCAGGAAGAAATACTAGAGCTACTTGAATTCCCACCTATAAAACTCCCGAAACTTTCTGGTTATGCAATTAGGTGTTGGGGATACAGGGGAAGCATAATATATCAGCCAAACTAACAATTCCTACATCCAGCTGTATCCATCCTTCAACACATAACCAAGAAACCTTCAGAAATAATGTACCTCAACCTTCAAAAAGCATCCGTTATACGAGTTATGGCAATACTCGCGAACTCCTGGCCCAGTACTGGGTGGCGTCGAGGTTATCTCACCAACAATTGCATAAAAGAGATTTTCGATGTCGGCGAACTCAGGTATTCCAGAACTGCGACGATAAAATTGTGACAACAACACCTCGGAGCTCAACTCCCTGGGACACTGCCACAACCCCTAAATGTCAGGAGGCACCAAGAACAATGTTCTCGTCACAAAACCATCAGAACAATTCCAAGATACCCGCGTGATCCTAAAAAAATTTCATGAAATTTAAGGAGAGAAGAGTCAAAACTTCTATGTCAGGAGGCCTCACCAGAGCGACGAAGGGACTGAGGAGTAAAAAGAATCCTACTCTCCGATATGTATAATCCTAAGACTCAAAACATTTTGTTCTAGACTCAACAACGTCAGCGATTTGATCAAGCAGGGGGCGCCTATGTCGGAGAAGGCTCTGATACCAAATTGTAACACCCATAATGCGGCTATATCTCCCACGTGTCGAGGCACGACTTAGAGGCATAGCCGCATGGTAGGCATGTCGCAAGAGGGGTAATCTTTACACATCGCATGTACTGAATAAGAAAGGGATAATGAGTCGGCTTAAAATCTCCACTTCACAGAATACATAAATAATCATACATCATCCAGAATACAATCAAGGTCCGACTACGGAACCAAAATAAATAAAGACAACCCCAAATGCTAGATCCCCGAATGTCCCAACTAGGCTCCACTACTGATCATCAGGAACGGAGACATAATAGTGACCCAAGTCTTCATCGAATTCCCACTTGAGTTCGGTAGCAACACCTGCACTGGTATCCTCGGCACCTGCAACTATTTGGAAGTATCCGTGAGTCACGAGGACTCAACAATCTCACACCCGCGAGATCAAGACTATTTAAGCTTAAGGGTAGGAAAAGGGTAGTGAGGTGGAGCTGCAGCAAGCACTAGCATATATGGTGGCTAACATACGCAAAAGAGAGCGAGGAGAGAAACAACGCATGGTCACGAAGCAATAAGTGATCAAGAAGTGATCCTGAAACTACTTACGTTCAAGCATAACACAAGACCGTGTTCTCTTCCCGGACCCCGCCGAAAAGATACCATCACGGCAACACACGCGGTTGATTCATTTTAATTAAGTTAAGTGTCAAGTTCTCTACAACCGGATATTAACAAATTCCCATATGCTACATAACCACGGGCATCGCTCTCGAAAGTTTATACCCTATAGGGTTGTCCCAACTTAGCCCATCACAAGCTCTCACGGTCAACGAAGGATATTCCTTCTCCCGGAAAGACCCGATCAGTCTCGGAATCCCGGTTACAAGACATTTCGACAATGGTAAAATAAGACCAGCAAAGCCACCCAATGTGCCGACAAATCCCGATAGGAGTCGCATGTATCTCGTTCTCAGGGCACACCGGATGGGAAAGATGTAGGGTTGGCATAGACCCTGGTTGCCCAGGGAGCACTGGCCCGGGGGTTTAAAATAAACAAGACCCTTGAGTCCGAGGAACCCAAGGGAAAAAGGCTTAGGTAGGAAAATGGTAAAACCAAGGTTGGGCCTTGCTGGAGGAGTTTTATTCAAAGCAAATTGTCAAGGGGTTCCCATAACACCCAACCGCATAAGGAACGCAAAATCAAGGAACATAACATCGGTATGGCGGAAACTAGGGCGGCAACAGTGGAACAAAACACCAGGCATAAGGCCGAGCCTTCCACCCTCTACCAAGTATATAGATGCACTAAATTAAATAAGAGATAATAATGATATCCCAACAATATCCATGTTCCAACAAGGAACAAACTTCATCTTCACCTGCAACTAGCAACGCTATAAGAGGGCTGAGCAAAGCGGTAACATAGCCAAACAATGGTTTGCTAGGAAAGGTGGGTTAGAGGCTTGACATGGAAATATGGGAGGCATGATATAGCAAGTGGTAGGTAACACGGCATAGCAATAGAGCGAACAACTAGAAAGCAAAGATAGAAGTGATTTCGAGGGTATGGTCATCTTGCGTGCAAAGTTCTTAGAGTTGTCGAAAGCTTGATCCTCGTAAGCGTACTCAACAGGTTCCTCGGTCGCGTACTCGTCTCCCGGCTCTACCCAAAGCAAGAACACAAGCAAAAGGACCAACAATAAATCACGGTGCAATGCACAAGCAACATGATGCAAAATATGGCATGATATGCGAGATGTGATATGCAATGCATATGCGTGCTCCGGAAGGAAAAGAAAGATCAAGGCATCAACTTGGCAAAACCAAGTATGCCGCTGGAAATATGAGATGATTTCGGGTGAAATCGATATAAAGATCATCGGAAACAGATGCACGGTTTGCAAATGGCAAGCAAAACAAGAATGGCACAATTCTGCAATTAACAGCACGATGCCACTTAGAATGCATCAAGAAACTAAGCTACTGCACTCCAACATAGCAACAAAGCATATGGAGTGATGTACAAGAGATACTTGACAAAACATGAACACTGAGCTACAGCTAAATCACAAAAGAGTAGGTTCAAACAAGCATAGAAAAAGTGCAATAGATATCAGCATCACAGACTTAGTGAAAAAACTAACATGTCAAAACAACATCAGGAAGCACTATTTAGAGCAAGCAAACAACATGCTATAGGAACATATCATAGCTAACAAAGGCATGGAATGATTCTACTAAATGCATAGATCAAAAGTCCCTTACTGATCATGGGCAAAAAAGGCACAAACAATACGATGGCACCCATGTAAACATAGCAAGTTTTATTAATAGTTTCAGACTTAGCAGAAAAACAGAGCATGGCATAAACAGAATTATGATAGCAACTTTGCGAGCTCAAATCACTCACCACAGAGCATTGCATGACAAAACAAGCATACCAACGGAAATCTGACATGTTCATGAAGCTAACCATGGCAATAGCAAGTTCATAGGATGCATGGATCACTAGTAACAACCATAGCAATACTGATTAATATGTTAACATTCTGCCAGGAACATTTTATAGCAAAAGTAGAGCAAGAACAAGACATGTTAGGGCACTCAAAAATTGCAAACAGGGGCATGTATGGATAGAGCATAACCACATTCTCAAAACATCCTTAATGAAGTAACTCAAAACAAGCATGGATCTCACTGTAGCATCAAGTTTACATGGCATCAAAATAACAGCAGGAAAATGACTTGGCAAAATCCTAAGTCCCTGAAAACAGCAACATTGTAGAGGCTACTTTGCATGCTTGTGCTAGTCACCACATTGATCACAGAACTACAAGACAAGCACCCCTGTAAAGATGGCATGATGTAGTTCAAAACACATATAGAGCTGATGCTCGTATGAAGCACACATCAAATGTGACAAAAATGACAAATCACCATGATATGATAAGTAACAGCAGTTAACATTTAATAGCACTATTGCATCAATGATTAGGGCATCAAGATGAACTCAAACAATCATGCCACAATGGAATGAAATGAAGAGCATCTCACAGTGAACATTTTGATATATCATATGCATGAATCGGAGCTATGGTCATGGAGATACGATGGTGTGAACAGGGCATGGAAACAAAAGGGGTTTGGGACTTGGAGAAATTCGACCTCGAGGGAAAAAGTCGACACGCGGAAAAATCGAGGCAGATCTGGCCGGAGCTTTGCCGGAGTTCATCGGGGTTCGTCATCGGAGTTGGATGGGGATGGTCGCCGGCGGCCTGGGAACTGGATGGGGAAGGCGCGGGCGGCGAAGGAACCTTGGAGGCCGGTAGGGCCCCTCCCTGGCGGTGGCGGCTCCGGGCGGAGGAGCTCGGCGATGACCGGGCGGCGGTGAAGCTGCGCGCCGGCGGTGGGGAAGCGGCGAGCGAGGCGGCGGTGATGCGGCAGAGGCGCGCAGGGGCGCGGGCGGCGGCGAGCGGGCCGGGAGGGCCCCGCCTGGGCCTCGAAGGGCCGGCGCACGGGGAGCGGGGATGTGGGCGCTGTTGCTCGACGAATCGGAGGCTGACACCTGGCAGTGGTGGAGGCGGCGGACACATCCATCGGTGGGGAAGAAACGTCCGGCGGCGCGAGGGGAGCGGTGCTAGGGTTTGGACTGCTAGATTTTCGGAGGGGATCACATATTTATAGGTAGGAGGAGGTAGGAGTGTCCAAATGAGGTGCGGTTTTCGCCCACACGATCATGATCCGACGACGGAGGGCATGGAAGTGGTTTGGATGGGTTATTGGGCTGTTTTGGAGGGGTGTTGGGCTCCAACACACAAGAGGCCTTTGCGGTTACCCGGTTAACCGTTGGAGCATCAAACAGACTCCAAATGGAACGAAATTTGATAGGCGGTCTACCGGTGGTGTACCAAGGCCACTTGGCAAATCTCGGTCCATTCCAAAAATGTTTAACACCCGCTCACGAAAAGAGGCAAGAGGGGTGCGCCGGTGCACGTGGGGTGTCGGATTGCAAAACAGACAACGGGGAAAATGCCCGGATGCATGAGACGAACACGTATGCAAATGCGATTCACATGATGACATGATATGAAATGCATGACATGAACAAAATGGAAAACGAAGACAAAAACCCAACCACGAAGGGAATCTCATAACTTAAAGCCAAAAATGGCAAGAGTCGGAGTTACAAATATGGCAAGTTACATCCGGGGTGTTTCAATGGCGTACAACAAAATGGGACTCCACGGGCTACCGTTCATCCACTGTCTACTGCCTCCCTCCAGCCTCCACGGGCCACTGTTCATCCACCATCAACTTCCTCCAGCCTCCACCAGCTACTTTTCATCCAGTCTCCACCTGCTATTGTTCATCCATCCTCCATGGGGTCATGTTCATCCACCCCCAACCGGCTAGGGTGTTGCGGCCTCCTCTGGGTCATGTTCATCAAGCGGCAATCACAGGGTCCTGTTCATCCAACCCCCACTAGGAACTATTAATCCACAGCCAACCAACCGGCTCGACTCACCATGTATCGACTCGTTCTACGTATCCCGTGCTCGGTAGCAATGATCACTGTTCATCGAGAGGCAACCCAACACCGGCCGGCTACATCTCGCACAGGGGCTCGATCAGCTTTAGTAAGCAACAACATCGATCGATCGCTCGGGTTTAGTTAGCAGCAATAGCGAAGGAATCACCCGAGTTCAGTAATGTACCTAGTACAATCACTCGGTTTCGGTAAGCGGACACCTCGCTCGGGTTCAGTTAGTCGATGCCTCGCACCCATGCGCGTACAAGAGAAACGTGTAAACCACAGTGCATCGCTTGGCGCCGACCACCCACCATAACCGAGAACTCCCCGGAAGTTTCCTCGCCCTCACTTCTGCCATAATTTTTTCTGTCATGGACGGCCCAAAGAATGTCATGCAGGTGCGCCTCCAGCTCGCCCAGAACAAAAAAACCCAATTTCGGTCATGATTTTTTGTCATAGAAGTTGGATCCCACCATATCTATGATGATACGTGTCTTTGCCACAATTATCATCATAGAAGTGTCATAACCATGACAGAAAAAGTTTTCATTTGGGCCATAATGTCACGAATGTGTCTTTTTTGTAGTGAGATCGGTTCCAGGATTGACATGCAACTTGTATTGCATAAAGTGGCTAGCAAACGTCTGTCTCTCCCACTTAAGTTGAATCTGATTTGACAACGACGGTCCTTGTAGAAGGTTAAAAGGCGACTTGTATATCACCGTTGTGGCTTTGGGTAGATGAGAACGGTTCTTATTAGTTGCCCCTAGAAGCCATGTAAAAAAATTCAACAACAAAGTAGAGGACATCTAACTTGTTTTTGCAGGGCATGTGATGTGATGTGGTGTGGCCAATATGTGATTTGATATAGGTTGATGTATGAGATGATCATGTTTTGTAATAGGTTCATGACAACGGAGCGGGTAAGTGACTTGTTGGAAATAACACATACCAACGTATGTGTTCCAATGAGTATGGAAGCATGCGATGGATATCGTTATTTCCTGACCTACACAGACGACTTAAGTAGATATGGGTATATTTACTTAATGAAACACAAGTCTGAAACATTTGAATAGTTGAATGGGTTTTAGAGTTAAGTACAGAATCATGACAAGAAGAAGATAATTTTTTGATAATCTAGTCGTGGAGGTAAATATCTGAGTTATGAGTTCGCCACGCATTTAAGACAATGTGGAATTGTTTCACAACTCATGCCACCTGGAACACCACAGTGTAATGGGGTGCCCGAACATTGTAATCGTTCTCTATTAGATATATGGTGCGGTCTATGATGTCTCTTACCGATTTGCCACTATCGTTTTGGGGTTATGGATTACAGACAACCACATTCACTTTAAATAAGGCACCGTCTAAATCCGTTGAGACGACACTGTATGAACTCTGGTTTGGCAAGAAACTTAAGTTGTCATTTTTTAAAAGTTTGGGAATGTGACGCTTATGTCAAGAGGCTTCAACCAATAAGCTCGAATCCAAAGCGGAGAAGTGCATCTTCATAGGATACCCTAAAGATACCATTGGGTATACCTTATATCACATATCCTAGTGACAGAGTCCTGGACTAGGGGTGCTCATCACATCGTCACCCGACTAGATGGGTCAGTTCAAGGACCCCCATGGCGGTTCACTAATGGGCCACTTCGGGCAACCCATAAAGTATACAAGGAATATTCCACAAGACTTGATGCACAAGATGAGGACTCCTCCAAATCCTAGGCCTCTGGTACATTATATAAGCCAAGGCCAGGCTAGTTGATAGATGATATTTCGGTTCATTAGAATTATACACAACAATCTCGTGGTAGATACCTATACTAGGTACTATCCCTCATATCAATACAATCAAAAGCAGGACGTAGGGTATTATCTCTTCGAGAGATCCCGAACCTGGGTAAAATCATATGTCCATGTTACCATCGCTCCAAGATGCCTAGCTTAGGACCCATATCTCGAGATATGCCAGATTTACCACTGACATTGGTGGCCCATGCAGGTCCTGATAGGTGATCGTCATGGTTCAGTGGGATCTTCAATCAACATCAAATCAGGTGTTATACTTTCAGTTTATTTCGTTTTGCATAGATCAATTTGTTTGCAAATTATCTTCGTCGCCTTGTGCAACTCTTTTCATAGATTAGTATTTGCTCTCGCTGGAATTCGGGTTCAAAAGATAGTATTTTTTCTTGCATCGCCGCACAACCTGATGTCCATGGTGCAATCAGTACATGCGCATCGAGCTGGGTCTTGTGTTCGGTGTGCGTCTTTTTTGCCCGCTGTTGTACTTATGTTCAAGTGGAGGTGTCGCACCTGGAGATCAAGATAAACAGTATCACGTGTTGCTGATTCTTAGAGAAATCAATAATGTTCGTCAGTCAACAAGGAAGTCAAATCTGCCGCACCTACTTCGGTCACGTGGCTGCTGAGGGAGTCCTGGATTAGGGGGTCCTCGGACAGCCGGACTATATACTTTGGCCGGATTGTTGGACTATGAAGATACAAGGTTGAATACTTCGTCCCGTGTCCGGATGGGACTCTCCTTTGCGTGGAAGGCAAGCTTGATGATTCGGATATGTAGATCTCCTCCCTTGTAACTGACTTTGTGTAACCCTAGCCCATCCTGTGTCTATATAAACCAGAGGGTTTTAGTCCGTAGGACAACAACAATCATACCATAGGCTAGCTTCTAGGGTTTAGCCTCTCTGATCTCGTGGTAGATCAACTCTTGTAATACTCATATCATCAAGATTAATCAAGCAGGAAGTAGGGTATTACCTCCATCGAGAGGGCCCGAACCTGGGTAAACATTGTGTCCCCCGCCTCATGTTACCATCCTCCTTAGACGCACAGTTCGAGACCCCCTACCCGAGATCCGCTGGTTTTGACACTGACATTGGTGCTTTCATTAAGAGTTCCACTGTGTCGTCACGGTAAGGCCTGATGGCTCGCCTTGTTGTAAGAGACAACGTTACCTCTGGGGGAGCCCTGGCTGTAGGCCAAACTCTCCGATTAGGCGGCTTTGTCATGACCGCCCCATCAGCCGTCGCACCAATGATGACTTCTCGGGTCATCAAAAACAGCCTCCATGTCGGCTCGAGATTCATCGAGCAGATGGATCCAATGGAGCTCTCTTCTTTGAACGAGCTCTTGGATCGCATCGCCGCCTTGGGAGTCGCTACAGACTATGATCAGATCGGGCTTAAACCCAACCAAAGGGAGATTAACTCTCCGTCGGTTACCCGTCATATAGTGGTGGTGGAGGAGCGATGCAACGATTCTTCCTCTATTTTGAGGACAAACTATGTCCGGATTCCCGAGCTCTCCCAGCCGGATACCCGTCTACGGGAGGACATGGCCCAAGCTTCGAAACTGGAATCAAACAGCGGGCTAGTACCGTTGGGCAACGTCCCAGAGCCCGAACTACCAAGCTCGGAAACTCCTTTGGGTCTCAGACCGGGCCAGGGTTTGGACTTCAATCTACCCACACAGCCTCACATAAGTGATCTTTCCCATATTAGACAAGAGCCCCAAGAGACAGTACATCACTATTGGGCCAGATTCATCCTTGCAATAAGCAAGGCGAAGGACTGTCGCGAGGAAGATGCAATTTCATTCTTTTGCAAAAATTGCACGGACAAGGGAATCCTCGACGCCATAATTCGCCATGATATAACACACTTCGCTGACTTGGCGTCCATAGTACGGAAGTATTGTGCGATGGAAAGCACTTGGAAATCCCAAACACAATTCTGGGATCCTCCGGCTCTAACTAAACCCTTTGTTCGAACTAAAAGCGTGTACTCTCGTAAGTCACCCAATCCAATTACAAAGAAGCCAAAACCCACTACATGGCGCGGAACCATATTGGAGGGATGGCTCAATGGGCCATGCAAAATTCACAGTACATCAGATACCATGCCAACACACAGCCTTAGAGCATGTTGGATACTCCGGTAGGTGGCCAGGAGCGGCGAGGATCTCCTCATCAACAATACCGCAGAGCACCCTCCCGCGGAAAATAACAATACAGTACTGACAGTCTTTGAGACTTTCGCCTCAAACAATAGGCGCAAGTGGGCACTTCGCAGCCTCGCCGAAGTATGTCACGTCGCAACGATAAATCCATGGAATGACATGGCCATAACATTCAATGCCAGTGACGAACCTCAATTCCGCACAGCCCGAGCTCCAGCCGCTTTGGTCTTTAGTCCAATTGTGGATGGATTTCGGCTTACTAAAGTACTCATGGACGGTGGCAGCGGGTTAAACCTCATATATGAGGAGACTCTTAGAAAAATGGAAATGGACAAGAGCCGCATTAAGCAAAGAAGCACGACCTTACCAAAGAAGGACAAATCATGGCGCCTTTGTGTCGATTTTAAGGACCTTAACAAAGCTTGCCCCATGGATCCCTTCCCCCTCCCCCACATCGACCAAATTATCGATGCTACCGCGGGACACGACTCGTTGTGTTTCCTTGATGCATACTCCGGATACCATCAAATCACGATGGCGGAGCCCGATCAAGCCGCAATGGCATTCATTACCCCATACGGCCCCTTCGGTTTCAACACCATGCCTTTCGGGCTCAAAAACACCGGTGCGACCTATCAACGCATGATTCAGACATGTCTAGAAGCACAAATCGGCAAAAAGTGGAGGCATACGTAGATGATGTGGTAATTAAAACCAGACACGTCGAATCTTTGATAGACGACTTGAGGCTCACGTTCGACAATCTCCGAACATATGACATTAAGCTCAATCCGGAAAAATGCGTTTTCGGCGTACCCACCGAAAAGCTCTTGGGCTTCATCGTTTCCAACAGAGGAATTGAAGCGAATCCGGATAAAATCCAAGCTCTGTCACAGTTGGCTGTCCCAACAAACCTCAAGCAAATCCAGAAATTAACTGGATGCGTGGCTGCCTTAAGCCGCTTTATCTCCCGATTGGGAGAAAAGGCATTACCTCTTTATCGCCTTCTTCGGCACACCGAACACTTTGAGTGGACGGACGCGGCTACGGCCGGATTGGAAGAAATAAAAGTTGCCTTGGCCAGCAACCCAATCTTGGTCGTGCCAAATACCGGCGAACCAATGCTGTTATATATAGCGGCAACACACCAGGTTGTAAGAGCAGTGCTCGTCGTCGAACGAGAAACGGTCGGACATAAGTTCCTGCTTCAAAAGCCGGTATACTACGTATCTACTGTCCTCACTCCATGCAAATCCCGGTACCCACATTATCAAAAGATAGCATACACGGTCTTTGTCGGATTTCAGGTTCCGGCAGACCCTTAAGGTTCAAACACTGGGGTGCGCACGGAGATCTTTCCCCTACCGACTCGCGCTTCTATGGCTCGCAGGAAATCTAGGCCGGAAAGAAGAACACATAGAGGACACGAGGTTTATACTGGTTCAGGCCACCGATGTGGTGTAATACCCTACTCCAGTGTGTGGTATGGTGGATTGCCGTAGGGGCTGACAATGAACAATACATGGGGAAGAACGGCCTCGCGAGAGGTGTTCTTGAGCTGGTGTGGTATGTTCTACTTGGTCCAGATCGCCCTCCCTCTATGGTGGCTAGTCCTACTTATAGAGGCCCTGGTCCTCTTCCCAAAATGCGAGCGGGAAGGGCGCCAACAATTGGCCATTTTGAAGGGGAACATCTAGTACAAGTTATCCTGACCAAAGGTGGTCTTCGGCTGCCAAAAGTACTAGTGATGACACCGTCTTGGGCTCCACGATGACCTCCGTCATGCCGCTCTGCTGGTCTTGGTCTCGTTGCACCGGAATGGTAACCTTTGCCCGATGTCTTGGACCGTGCTTGTTCCCTTTGCACCGAAGGGGAAACAAGGACGCTGCACAGGCCGGTGCCCGCTTGGCGCCCGCCTGATCTCGATCGTCATGGCTTGTGTCACGGGCTCCTCGCGAGGTGCCCCTGCCTTGATCTCTCCGCCTCCTCGTGAGCCTGCCTGATGAGGCTGCTCCTGAAGAAGCTTCTTGTCATCCGCCCCGCAAGGCTTGGCCCCTCACGAGGGTCTTGAGTTTGAGCTGATGAAGCTGGGCTGCACTCGGCCCCCACTCGAGCCACGCCGCAGGCCGCAGGCAGGCAAGTCTGGGGACCCCCGTTCCCAGAACGCCGATAGTAGCCCCCGGGCCCGAGGCGCGCCCGGGCTGGGCCTAGCAGAGAAGCGAAGGGGCAAGCGCGAAGCGCCGCGGGCCCCAATAGCCTACGGCCTTGGGCACCGCGTGGCGACATATTGGTCGTGGGCGTATGCGCTTCCCCACGACGCGTCGGCAACCGCACGACTTGGCAAGTCCCTGCATGCAGAGAAATGGGTCATGATTACCTGCGATCGTGGTGGTCGGTGGTTGGCCTTCTCCAGCTATAAGTACGGGACTGTGCGAGCCTCGTTAGTGTATCCCTTCTTGCTACTCCTTTTCTTCTTCTTGGCTACTCGCCATTCCCATGGCTCCGCCGAAGAGATTCTTGGCCGCGGAGAAAGGAAAAGTTCGTCTGGCAGGGCCAGACTCCCCACTGACCAAGCGCGGCCGGGGCCGCCCTCGCAAGCACCCCGCGGTCCCCGTAGTGGCTTCCCGTGGCCATGGAGGCAGTTCCCTGCGCGGTGGTGAGCGCCTGGTTGCCGATAGGAGGCACTCCATGGCCGCGAGGCCCCCCAGGCTGCGCTTCGCTCAGCGGAGGTGCTGCCGGAGTTCGTCGTGTGGTCGGCGGACCCGACCAACACCTGGCTCCAGCTCCCCCATTTCTTCGTAGGTGAACTGCCGGCCGGCGCTCGGGGCTGCCTCTGGCTTCAGGAAGATGGTTGCTGCAGCAGGGCCTCCTGGGCTTTGCTGGAGGTCTCCGCTTCTTGGGATGCGGCCCTGACCCGCGGCTAGCAAATGTTTGCCCGTGCACGCGGCCTGAGCCGGCGGTGAACCCCGCACTTCAAATTCGATGGCGACGCCACCCTCTGCGTGAGGGTGTTCGGGGAAGACGGTCGCCGCGCTGGGTGCTGCCCCGAAGACGATGCCCACGGCTGCCTGCCCAGCCCCGGTGCTGACTAGGATGAAGACGGCGGCAGGCGTGTAGGCGGCGGCGCTTGGGGCTCGCCAAGCTCTGGCGACTCCTTCTCAGGCAGCAGCTCATCCAGCGGTGGCCGCGATCAGCCCCCGTGCCGTCGCGCCCGCCTGGGTGAAGGTAGCGGGTCAGCCCGCCATCGCGCCTCGATGAAGCGAGAGGAGGGATCCGCCTGAGCCCCCTGAGGAAGCTCGAGCTTTCGTTGCAAGTTGGTGCCGGGCAAGTCATGCCCATTTTGTTTTTCTTCTTTCCCTGCGCAAAAAGAAGAAGGTGGTATAGGGCCCTACGGGGGCGTGTTAGAGCTGTTGCTGTTAATCATTGTGTTGCTTCTGCTATTTCTGCGTTATGTTTCCACGCCGCGTGCCCATGTGCGGGAATTATTTAGCTCAGTGGGGCTTGACGCGGTCCTCGCCTCCCGAGGCTCATGCCTCGCCGCGCGCTTCATGTCCTACAAGGATTAGTGGGAGGAGTAGCCTTCGGTCTGGTTGCGAGGGCAATCGGCCCAGGTCCCACGCCCGTGTCGCGATGCCCGTGGGGCACGGACTGGGAGGGGTGCTCCCGCAGCGGACCCGGACAGGAAAGCTTCGAATGATCGGGGCAGAAAACACTCGCGAGGGTGCCCGCGAACCTCCCTCGCGAGATTTGCAAGAGAAAACGAGGCAAGTGAGTGAAAAGGACAAAGAATCACAAGCCTGGGGTGGCAACAACTCCAGTAAAACTTCAAATAGGAATGAACAAGCCAACTGCAGAAAGCAAATGAAAAAGCCGTGTCCGGCACCTATTCTAGTCTTCGACGTCTTCTCACCAGCGCGGAGCTAAGTGCTGCCACTGGGCGTGGGCGGGAGCCCCCGAGGCCCGAGGGCGGCACTCCGGAGACTCCGGGGTGTGTAGAGCCCCACTCATTATTACGTGAGAGTGTCATGGGCAGCGAGCTTCACTGGCATTGGCCTTCTTCACAGGCACCGGGCCTTTCCCAAAACGCGGTAGCTTCACAGGCATTGGCCTTCTTCACAGGCATCAGGCCTTTCCCAAAATGCGGCAGCTTCATAGGCATTGGCCTTCTTCACAGGCACCGGGCCTTTCCATAGGCGCTAGGCCTTGCTCAGGGATAGAACCTCTGGAGATGTTGAATGTTCCACGCGTTCTGGACGGGTACTCCCTCCGGGGTCTCCAAGCGCGCGGAGCTAGGCCTGGAAACATGAACAACCTTGAATGGGCCCTTCCACATGGGAGAGAGCTTGTGCAGCCCCTCCCTGGAGAGAACCCATCTAAGCACGAGGTCCCCTACCTCAAGAGTTCTGGGGTGGATGTTGCGGCAGTGGTATCGCCGCAGCGCCTGTTGATACCTTGCCACTTGTAGCGCGGCTTCTCGACGGCGTTCCTTCCCCAGCACGAGATCTGTCCCCCGCATGGCGTCCTGCTGCATCTCGTTGAATGCTAGGACCCGCGTGGAGCGACGCCTGACCTCATGAGGGAGGACAGCTTCTTCTCCGTAGACGAGGAAGAACGGGGTCTCGCCAATCGGCTTGGCCGCGGTTGTGCGAATAGACCACATCACGAACTGGAGCTCGTCATACCAGCCCCTGCCGCAAGCCTCCAGCTTCTTCTTGAAGGTCCTGGCTTTGAGGCCCCTCAGGACCTCCACGTTGGCTCGCTCGGCCTGGATGTTGCTCCGGGGGTGCGCCACCGAGGCGTAGCATATCTGCGTTCCAAGGTTAGCACAGTATGTTTCGAAGAGATTACTGGTGAATTGCGAACCGTTGTCGGTGATGATGCGGTTAGGCACCCCAAACCGGCTCACGAGACCCTTCATGAACTTGACTGCGGAGCCTGCTGGGATGGTGCGGACAGCTTCAACCTCAGCCCACTTGGTGAACTTGTTCACAGCGACGTAGAGGTAGCGATAGCCCCCTGGCACCCAAGGGAACGGGCCCAGAATGTCTAGCCCTCAAACTACGAACGGCCACGAGAGGGGTTGTAACGCCTCGAGACCGAAGTGCCAGGTGTCCTCCAGTTTTTCGCTGTTGTTTCCTTGTCATCGCTTGCGTGTCATGCATTTCATATCATGTCATCATGTGCATCGCATTTGCATACATGTTCATCTTATGCATCCGAGCTTTTTCCCCGTTGTCCGTTTTGCAATCCGGCGCTTCTATGTCACCCGGTGTCCTCTTTTACCTCTTTTCGTGTGTGGGTGTTAAACATTCTCGAATTGGACCGAGACTTGTCATGCAGCCTTGGTTTACGGCCGGTAGACCGTCTGTCAAGTTTCGTGCCATTTGGACTTCGTTTGATACTCCAACGGTTAACCGAGGGACCGAAAAGGCCTCGTGTGTGTTGCAGCCCAACACCCCTTCAAAGTGGCCCAAACGCCACCTAAACCTCCTCCATCCTCTCGGTCGTTCGATCACGATCGCGTGACCGAAAACCGCACTCCATTTGGAGCTTCCTAACTCCCTCTACCTCTATAAATAGACCCCTCCGTTTTTGTTTTCAGATCTTTTTCCCCGAAATCCTAAAAACCCCTTCCTCCGCGCCGCCGGACATGTCCGCTCGCCAGTGGACGCGTCCACCCAGCCGGCCACCTCACCCGCCCAATGAGGGCGTGCCACCTCAGCGTCGCCGCCTCCCTCCACTAACCCGCACACACCACTTGGCCTCCTGCCGCATCCCCGCCGCCGCGCCTCACCCGCCGGCCCGCCAGGGCCCGCGCGGGGCCCTTCGGGCCCAGTCGCTGCCGCCTGTCGCTCGATCGCGCCGCCCCGCGCCTTTGCCTCGTCCTCGCCGCCCCGGTCCGCCTCCACGCCAGCGTCTGCGCGCCACCGCGCCGGCGACCGCCACCTCGCTAGCGACCACCGGTCTCCTCCGCCTCCGCCACCGACCATCGCCGCCCGACACCGCCACCGAGTCCGGCGAGCTTCCTTCTCCGCCGCCTCTCCCTCCTACTCCGGCACTCCGGCAATTCCCCAAAGCAGCTCCGGCCACCTTGATATCCGGCGAGTCTGGCCGGCCATCCTCGGGCTCCGTGTGCTACAGTACCCGGCGAGATCCGATCTGGATCCAGATCCACCCCGGTTGACTTTTTCCCTTCGAACCCTAATTTTTATGCAATCTTTGTCGCGTCATAACTTCCTCATCGTGGCTCCGATTCGTGCGTGTAGCATATCAAAATGTTCGTCTCGACGGGTACATCATTTCATCGCGTTGCATCATTCTCATTTGAGCTCATCTTGATGCCCGAAATGCTGTTGGAAGAGGGCTATGTGATGATTATTTAAGATCTGTTTCAGCAAATGCACTTTTGTCATTTTTGCCATGATTAATGTGTGCATGTTATGATCCTGAGCTCTGCACGTGTTTTGATGAATGCCATGTCATCTTTACAAGGGTGTATGCCATGTATTTTTGTGATCTTTGTGGTGACTAGCACAAGCATGAAAAGTAGCTTACTCAATGATGTTGATTTCAGGGACTTCGAATTTTACTAAGTCCTTGTCCTGTTATTGTTTTTATGCCATATGTTCATATTGTTTCCTAGTGATTCATGCCTCTTTTGAGGATGATCAGTAAGGATGTTTTGTAGATAATGGTCTGCTCTGTCCATCCATGTCTTTGTTTGCAATTATGGAGCACCGTAGCTTGAGTCAATCGAGCTCTACTGTTGCTATAAAATGTTCCTGGCAGATTGTTAACATGTTTAGCAATTTTGCCGAGCTTGTTGTTGTTGATCCGTGCATGCTATGTTGTTGTTCTTGCCATGTCTAGCTTCTATGCCATGTCTTATTGCTAGGTGTATGCTTAGTCTGTCATTCCATGCTTTGTAGTGAGTGCATCGAGCTCGTAAACATGCCTAGTTGTTAACTGTTTTGCCATGCTCTAGTTTTTCACTAAGTCTGAATCTTTTTATGTTTTTGCTATGTTCACATGCTTGCAATTGTATTTTTTGATCCCTTTTGGCTCATGGTCACTAAGGGACTTTTGTTATATGCTTAGAGTAGCTTCATGCCATGCCTTGCTTTGCCATGATATGTTCCTGTAGCATGTAGTTTTCGTGCTCTAAACATTGCTTCCTGATGATATATTCCTGCCATGTTGATAATTTCACTAAGTCTGAAACCTGTAATCATTTGCACTTTTGCCATGCTTGTTTGAACCTGTTAATGAGTGAACTAGTTGTAGCTCAGTGTTCATCTTTTGTCAAGCATCATGAGTGGATCCTTGCCATGTATTTTGTTGCCATGTTTGAGTGAAGTAGCTTAATTATCTTGATGCATTTAGAAGGCTACTTGATGTTAATCGTAGACTGGTGCCATATTTGTTTTGGTTGTCATTTCCAAACCATGCATCCGATTCCGGTGATCTTTATATCGATTTCGACCAAAATCAACTCCTCTTCCCAGTGGCACTCTTGGATGTGCAAGTTGAGGCCAGGTTCAATCATTCCTTTCCAAATCATGCATATACATCACATATCGCATCCCGCATATCATGCCATGTTCATGTGTTGGTTGTTTACTATGTTGTGTGCTTCTTTCCGGTGTTGCTTCTTCGGGTTAGTTCCGTTAACGTCGCGTTTGTGAGGACCCATTCAACTACGTCCGTTTGTCTTCTTCATGGACTCGTTCTTCTTCCTTGCGGGATTTCAGGCAAGATGACCATACCCTCAAAATCACTTCTATCTTTGCTTGCTAATTGCTCGCTCTTTTTGCTATGCCTATGCCACGATACCTACCACTTGCTTCATCATGCCTCCCACATTGTTAATCCAATCCTCTAACCCACCTTGTCCTATCAAACCGTTGTTTGGCTATGTTACCGCTTTGCTCAGCCCCTCTTATAGCCTTGTTAGTTGCAGGTGAAGATTGGAGCTTGTTCCATGTTTAGAACATGGATATTTTGTTGGGATATCACAATATCTCTTATTCATATTAATGCATCTATATACTTGGTAAAGGGTGGAAGGCTCGGCCTTATGCCTGGTGTTTTGTTCCACTCTTGCCGCCCTAGTTTCCGTCATATCGGTGTTATGTTCCCGGATTTTGCGTTCCTTACACGGTTGGGTTATAATGGGAACCCCTTGACAGTTTGCCTTAAATAAAACTCCTCCAGCAAGGCCCAACCTTGGTTTTACAATTCGCCACCTAGCCTCTTTTTCCCTTGGGTTAGGCCAGCCCAAGGGTCATCTTTATTTTAACCCCCCGAGCCAGTTCTTGTCTAAGTGTTGGTACAAACTAGAGCCCCTTGCAGCGCCACCTCGGGGAAACTCGAGGGCTGATTTTAGTTGTACGAATTGCTTATCCGGTGTTGCCTGAGAATGAGATATGTGCAGCTCCTATTGGGATGTCGGCGCATCGGGCGGTCTTGCTGGAGTTGTTTTACCATTGTCAAGGATGTCTTGTAACCGGAATGCCGAGCCTGATCGGATTGTCTTGGGATAAGGAATATCCTTCGTTGACCGTGAGAGCTTGTGATGGGCTAAGTTGGGACACCCCTGCAGGGATTTGAACTTTCAAAAGTCGTGCCCGCGGTTATGGGCAGATGGGAATTTGTTAATGTCCGGTTGTAGAAAACCTGAAGTTTATCTTAATTAAAATAAATCAACCGCGTGTGTAACCGTGATGGTCTCTTCTCGGCGAAGTCCGGGAAGTGAACACGGTGTTGGAGTAATGCTTGACGTAGGTTGTTCTACGATCACTTCTTGATCATAGTTGTTCGACCGTGCTTTTTCCTTCTCTTCTCGCTCTCATTTGCGTATGTTAGCCACCATATATGCTAGTCTCTTGCTGCAGCTCAACCTCATACTTCTACCCCTCCTATAAGCTTAAATAGTCTTGATCGCGAGGGTGTGAGATTGCTGAGTCCCCATGACTCACAGATACTCCGAAAACCAGCTCGCAGGTGCCGATGAGAACGTGCAGGTGACGCAACCAAGCTCAAGGAGGAGCTCGATGAAGATCTTGTCCTTTGTGTTGTTCGTTTCAGTTGATCAGTAGTGGAGCCTAGTTGGGACGATCGGGGATCTGTGTAGCATTTGGGGTAGTCTTCTTTTTATTTTGGTTCCGTAGTCAGACCTTGAGTGTTTTTGGATGAATGTAATGTTTTATTCATGTATTGTGTGAAGTGGCATTTGTAAGCCAACTATGTATCTCTTTCCCTTATGTATTACATGGGTTGTGTGAAAATTACCTCACTTGCAACATTGCTTTCAATGCGGTTATGCCTCTAAGTCATGCTTCAACACGTGGGAGATATAGCCGCATCGAGGGCGTTACAAGTTGGTATCAGAGTCTTCCCCGACTTAGGAGCCCCCTGCTTGATCGAATCGCTGGCGTTGTTGAGTCTAGAAAAAAATGTTTTGAGTCATTTAGGATTATATATATATATCGGAGAGTAGGATTCTTTTTACTCCTCAGTCCCATCGTCGCTCTGCTGAGGCATCCTGACGTAGAGTTTTGACTCTTCTCTTCACAAATTTCACTAAAAAAATTAGGATCACGTGGATATCTTGGAATTGTTCCGATCGATTTGTGACGAGAACACTGTTCTTGGTGCCTCCTGACATTTAGGGGTTGTGGCAGTGTCCCGGGGAGTTGAGCTCCGAGGTGTTGTCGTCACAATTTTATCGTTGCAGTTCTGGAATACCTGAGTTCGCCGACATCGAAAATCTCTTTTATGCAGTTGTTGGTGATATAACCTCGACGCCACCCAGTACTGGGGCGGGAGTTCGGGAGTATCACCATAACTTGTATAACGGATGCTTTTCGAAGGTTGAGGTAAATGATTTCTGAAGTTTTCTTGGTTATGTGTTGAAGGATGGATACAGCTGGATGTAGGATTTGTTAGTTTTGGGTGAGATATTATGCTTCCCCTGTATCCCCAACACCTGATTGCATAACCGGAAAGTTTCGGTAGTTTATAAGTGGGAATTCAAGTAGCTCTTAGGATATCCTTCCGACAGATGTATGATATGAAATTGGGGTTCGACGTCTAGTGGTCCGCCTATCCACGGTTGGTCTTACAGTGGTCTCGTTGTGTCTTAAAGAGTCCTTGGCTATGCCGACTCGGGGACGCTTCGTATGTCATGTGCACTGCCTTGTACATGATGGTGTTGTACGATCAAGCCCGTGTAGGCCCCACCACGAAAACTTCAGACAAAATCTCTATCATATGTTTGTTCCGGCTTATTCTGCGAGCCAATCCTTGTTTTGTTTTGAGTTGTGGTATTCGAGTTGCTTCAATGTCAAGTGTTGATTCCATACCTTCCCTAATGGTGTTCTCATACTCCGATGCGAATACCTATACTTCATGATAATCGAGATTGTCATGTCAATCATTTTTCAACCGGTGAGTTTCTCTTCAAGTGGATCCGAACATTTCAACACCCACAAGATCAAGTATCAGTTCTTCTCAATGGTGTTTGCTTCATTTGTTCCAAGTTGCCTTTGTTTCCCCACCCACCCACCCTTATTTCTTCAAGGACTAAGATTTCTTAATCAAGTATCCATCTTATGAATGCGAGATCTCTCCATTCTTTTGCGTCAACATTCTTATCCGGTGATTCTCAGGAAGATACTAACGAAGCTTCAAGTTCATAATTATTCGTTCTCTTTCTTCTCCGGTGGAACCAATTCAAGATTTCGGTGTTGATCATATTCTTTTCCGTATTTCAAATGCCTTCTCATGCCGGTGCACCTCACAATCATTCCCCGCTTCCTATTCAATTGTTCCGGAGTGCTCAAGATATCTCGAAGATTCGTGCTTACACTCTGCTTTCGTTCAAGCTCTTTCGAGGATGTTATCTCATTCAAGCCTTTTAATTCAACCGGTGCAATCTCTCTCTTTAAATCTTTTCAACGGTGTTTCTTTTGAGTGGGCCCTAACCCACAGGGCTTTTCCCAGGATCTTACCTGACTCTTCTTATTTTCCCGGAGCTATCCTCAAATTTTCTCAAAGTTGAAGTAAGAATTAATTATCATTAGTCATATATCTTTCTCCAAGATCGGTCAAATTCTTTTCATAGTTGGCTCAACCTCTTCGCTTTTTGATTCTTCCGGAGTGTCTAAATAATTCATGGTGGTGTTTCTCATCATAACTCGCAGATTTTGAACACCGAAGAAGAATGTTTCCTCTAAATCTTGCTCCATTCTCTTCAAGATTCATGATTCTAGCTTGTTGCCATCCTCTTATAATTGTTTTCGATTGTGAGAATTCTTTTCAACCATCCGGAGCAATTCAGGAGTCTTTTCAGTTTGATTCTCTAGAGCCCATCTCCTCAGAAGTATTTATTCTTGGGTTTCAGCTCTCTTTCTCTAAATCTTACCGATGCATCATTAAAGTATTCTCTTATCAGTTGTGATCTATTCATTCTCATGTATCAAATTTCCTGAAGTATCTTCATTCATTCTCTAACTCTTCCCGGTGTTTCTTTATCTTTTCTTCTTTCATTTTAAATTCTTACGGTGGTTCATTCAAGATTCCTTTTCTCTTGGTATCATATCAAATCATTCATTCTTTCCAAGCCTACCGATGGATCGTCGAAGACCTTCTCAAGTTGGCGCGATATCTACCTTAATCTTTCTACGAGGATAAGTAGTATGCCAAATCCATTGCTTGTCATCAATTTAATTGGTGAAGGATACGCATAACGTAATTCTTATTGTTGTTTCATACAAGTGATTAATTCCCTATTCCGGAGGTTCATCAAAATTCTTGATCTCAATTATTCATCTTTCTTTTCCCGGAATTCCAAGCTCTCTCAATTATAGCATCACGAAGATCCAACTAAATCATTGCAAGGCTTCAACCTTATTCTTTTTATCCTTTATTTTGGATGTTCATTCTTTTCTTACCGGAGTTCTTCATGGAGGCTCTACATGATGGTTGATCAAGGATTCAATTTCTTCTCGAAGCGTTCATCAAGATTCTTTTCAGAGGAGTTCAAGCATTCTTCATCTTGCTATCCGGAGTGCAATTCTTTCTACCGTATCATTGGAGGTGGTATTATGTCATTCTTGATAATTTGAGTTCATGTTTCATGATTCACACGTTGTTAAGAATGAGGTATTTTAACCCATAAATCTCTTCTTTGGAGTTATCTTGGGTTATATTTCACCTAAAGTCTTCCCTAAAGGATTGTTGCTATCTATGGTGCTTATAAAGGACCCAAGTTCTTCTTTATCCTCCCGGTGAAATAGTTTCTCGTCTTCTTGTTCATATCAATCCAATTTTTTTCCCGTGAGTGGCAGGTTGTCACCTCATAATTTTGAGATGTATTCCATAAGATCATATCAAGCTTATCCTTTTCGTTGTTGGTTTTCCAGCAACTCCGTTCAATCCTTCTTTTAAGGATGATTTTCAAATTCTATTGTGGTAGAAGATGCCTTTTTCCTCTCAATTCTTTCCTTTCCAACGATCCAACTTCTATTCTTTTGTTCCGGAGGCTTTGTGATGTTGCTCTTTTCAACCCATCTTCTTGTTTTGTCAAGTTCATATCCTTTTCCTTGCTTATCCCTTCTAAACCAGGGTGCTACTTGAATTGGTTCTTTCTTTTCCTCTTTTTTAACGGAGTGCTTTCAACTTCGTTCATCTCCATTGTATTCTTGCTCATAATGGCTTAACCTTTTCAAGGTTCTTTGGTCTCACTCGTTTGTCCAAGAAGCAACTTAGTTTTACCTCTTCTCTTTCTCTTCCTTTTCCCTCCGGTGCCATTCTAGATCTCGGGACGAGATCCTCTCGTAGTGGTGGAGTCTTGTAACGCCCCGAGACCGATGTGCCAAGTGTCCTCCAGTTTTTCGCTGTTGTTGCCTTGTCATTGCTTGCGTGTCATGCATTTCATATCATGTCATCATGTGCATCACATTAGCATACATGTTCGTCTCATGCATACGAGCTTTTTCCCCGTTGTCCGTCTTGCAATCCGGCACTTCTATGTCACCCGGTGTCCCCTTTTACCTCTTTTCATGTGCGGGTGTTAAACATTCTCGGATTGGACCGAGACTTGTCATGCGGCCTTGGTTTACTGCCGGTAGACCGTCTGTCAAGTTTCCTGCCATTTGGACTTCTTTTGATACTCCAACGGTTAACCGAGGGACCGAAAAGGCCTCGTGTGTGTTGCAGCCCAACACCAATTCAAAGTGGCCCAAAACCCACCTAAACCTCCTCCATCCTCTCGGGCGTTCAATCATGATCGCGTGGCCGAAAACCGCACTCCATTTGGAGCTTCCTAACTCCCTCTACATCTATAAATAGACCCCTCCATTTCCATTTTCGGATCTTTTTCCCTGAAACCCTAAAAAACCCTTCCTCCGCGCCACCGGACATGTCCGCTCGCCGGCGGACGCGTCCACCCAGCCGGCCACCTCACCCCGCCCAATGAGGGCGTGCCACCTCAGCGCCGCTGCCTCCCTCCACCAACCCACACGCGCCACTTGGCCTCCTGCCGCATCCCCGCCGCCGTGCCTCACCCGCCAGCCCGCCAGGGCCCATGCGGGGCCCTCCGGGCCCGATCGCCGCCGCCTGTCGCTCGGTCACGCCGCCCCGCGCCTTCGCCTCGTCCCTGCCGCCCCGGTCTGCCTCCATGCCGGCGTCTGCGCGCCACCGCGCCAGCTACCGCCACCTCGCCGCCGACCACCGGTCTCCTCCGCCTCCGCCGCCGACCATGGCCGCTCGGCGCCACCATCGAGTCCGGCGAGCTTCCTTCTCCGCCGCCTCTCCCTCCTACTCCAGCACTCTGGCAAGTCCCTGGAGCAGCTATGGCCACCTCGATCTCCGGCGAGTCCGGCCGGCCATCCTCGGGCTCTATGCGCTACAGTACCCGGCGAGATCCAATCTGGATCCAGATCCACCTTAATTGACTTTTCCCTCCGAACCCTAATTTTTATGCAATCTTTGTCGCATCATAACTTCCTCATCGTGGCTCCGATTCGTGCGTGTAGCATATCAAAATGTTCGTCTCGACGGGTACATCATTTCACCTCATTGCATCATTCTCATTTGAGCTCATTTTGATGCCCGAAATGCTGTTGGAAGAGGGCTATGTGATGATTATTTCAGATCTGTTTCAGCAAATGCACTTTTGTCATTTTTGCCATGATTAATGTGTGCAGGTTATGATCCTGAGCTCTGCACGTGTTTTGATGAATGCCATGTCATCTTTACAAGGGTGTATGCCATGTATTTTTGTGATCTTTCTGCTGACTAGCACAAGCATGCAAAGTAGCTTACTCAATGATGCTGATTTCAGGGACTTCGAATTTTACTAAGTCCTTGTCCTGTTATTGTTTTTATGCCATATGTTCATATTGTTTCCTAGTGATCCGTGCCTCTTTTGAGGATGATCAGTAAGGATGTTTTGTAGATAATGGTCTGCTCTGTCCATCCATGTCTTTGTTTGCAATTATGGAGCACCGTAGCTTGAGGCAATCGAGCTCTACTGTTGCTATAAAATGTTCCTGGAAGATTGTTAACATGTTTAGCAATTTTGCCGAGCTTGTTGTCGTTGATCCGTGCATGCTATGTTGTTGTTCTTGCCATGTCTAGCTTCTATGCCATGTCTTATTGCTGGGTGTATGCTTAGTTTGTCATGCCATGCTTTGTAGTGAGTGCATCGAGCTCGTAAACATGCCTACTTGTTAATTGTTTTGCCATGCTCCATTTTTTCACTAAGTCTGAATCTTTTTATGTTTTTGCTATGTTCACATGCTTGCAATTGTATTTTCTGATCCCTTTTGGCTCATCGTCACTACGGGACTTTTGTTATATGCTTAGAGTAGCTTCATGCCATGCCTTGCTTTGCCATGATATGTTCCTGTAGCATGTAGTTTTCGTGCTCTAAACATTTCTTCCTGATGATATATTCCTGCCATGTTGATAATTTCACTAAGTCTGAAACCTGTAATCATTTGCACTTTTGCCATGCTTGTTTGAACCTGTTAATGAGTGAACTAGCCGTAGCTCAGTGTTCATCTTTTCTAAAGCATCATGAGTGGATCCCTGCCATGTATTTTGTTGCCATGTTTGAGTGAGGTAGCTTAATTATCTTGATGCATTTAGAAGGCTACTTGCTGTTAATCGCAGACCGGTGCCATATTTGTTTTGGTTGTCATTTCCAAACCATGTAGCCGATTTCGGTGATCTTTATATCGATTTCGACCGAAATCAACTCCTCTTCCCAGTGGCACTCTTGGATGTCCAAGTTGAGGCCAGGTTCAATCATTCCTTTCCAAATCATGCATATACATCACATATCGCATCCCGCATATCATGCCATGTTCATGTGTTGGTTGTTTACTATGTTGTGTGCTTCTTTCCGGTGTTGCTTCTTCGGGTTGGTTCCCTTAATGTCGCGTTTGTGAGGACCCATTAGACTATGTCTGTTTGTCTTCTTCATGGACTCGTTCTTCTTCCTTGCGGGATTTCAGGCAAGATGACCATACCCTCGAAATCACTTCTATCTTTGCTTGCTAGTTGCTCGCTCTTTTTGCTATGCCTATGCCGCGAAACCTACCACTTGCTTTATCATGCCTCCCACATTGTTAAGCCAATCCTCTAACCCACCTTGTCCTATCAAACTGTTGTTTTGCTATGTTACCGCTTTGCTCAGCCCCTCTTATAGCCTTGTTAGTTGCAGGTGAAGATTGGAGCTTGTTCCATGTTTGGAACATAGATATTTTGTTTGGATATCACAATATCTCTTATTCATATTAATGCATCTATATACTTGGTAAAGGGTGGAAGGCTCGGCCTTATGCCTGGTGTTTTGTTCCACTCTTGCCGCCCTAGTTTCCATCATATCAGTGTTATGTTCCCGGATTTTGTGTTCCTTACACGGTTGGGTTATAATGGGAACCCCTTGACAGTTCGCCTTGAATAAAACTCCTCCAGCAAGGCCCAACCTTGGTTTTACCATTCGCCACCTAGCCTCTTTTTCCCTTGGGTTAGGCCAGCCCAAGGGTCATCTTTATTTTAACCCCCCCCCCGGGCCAGTACTTGTCTAAGTGTTGGTCCAAACTAGAGCCCCTTGCAGCGCCACCTCGGGGAAACTCGAGGGCTGGTTTTAGTTGTACGGATTGCTTATCCGGTGTTGCCCTGAGAACGAGATATGTGCAGCTCCTATCGGGATGTCGGCACATCGGGCGGTCTTGCTGGACTTGTTTTACCATTGTCGAGGATGTCTTGTAACCAGGATGCCGAGCCTGATCGGATTGTCTTGGGAGAAGGAATATCCTTTGTTGACTGTGAGAGCTTGTGATGGGCTAAGTTGGGACACCCCTGCAGGGATTTGAACTTTTGAAAACCGTGCCCGTGGTTATGGGCAGATGGGAATTTGTTAATGTCCGGTTGTTGAAAACCTGAAGTTTATCTTAATTAAAATACATCGACCGTGTGTGTAACCGTGATGGTCTCTTCTCGGCGGAGTCCGGGAAGTGAACACGGTGTTGGAGTAATGCTTGACGTAGGTTGTTCTAGGATCACTTCTTGATCATAGTTGTTCGACCGTGCTTTTGCCTTCTCTTCTCGCTCTCATTTGCGTATGTTAGCCACCATATATGCTAGTCGCTTGCTACAGCTCCACCTCATACTTCTACCCCTCCTATAAGCTTAAATAGTCTTGATCGCGAGGGTGTGAGATTGCTGAGTCCCCGTGACTCACAGATACTTCCAAAACCAGCTCACAGGTGCCGATGAGAACGTGCAGGTAACGCAACCAAGCTCAAGGAGGAGCTCAATGAAGATCTTGTCCTTTGTGTTCTTTCGTTCCAGTTGATCAGTAGTGGAGCCCAGTTGGGACGATCGGGGATCTGTGTAGCGTTTGGGGTAGTTTTCTTTTTATTTTGGTTCCGTAGTCGGACCTTGAGTGGTTTTGGATGAATGTAATGTTTTACTCATGTATTGTGTGAAGTGGCGTTTGTAAGCCAACTATATATCTCTTTCCCTTATGTATTACATGGGTTGTGTGAAGATTACCTCACTTGCGACATTGCTTTCAATGCGGTTATGCCTCTAAGTCGTGCTTCGACACGTGGGAGATATAGCCGCATCGAGGGCGTTACAAGGGTATAGTCTGTAGACCCCCCGCCGGCTGATGGATCTGCCTAGCGTGGAACAGGCAGGCCTCGCAAGCCTTCACCAGCTCAACGGCGTCGCTGAGTGATGTGGGCCAGTAGAATCCACTGTGGAACGCCTTGCCGACGAGGGTTCGCGACGATGAGTGGTGCCCATAGTCTCCGCCATGTATGTCCGCCAGCAGCTCCTTACCTTGCTCCCTGGAGATGCAACGTAGGGACACGTCATTTGGTCGCTTCCGGTAGAGCTCCCCATCCTTGATGCAGTAAGCCGTGGCCTGCCGCGCTACACGCTCTGCCTCCTCCTCGCTCTCCAGCAGGGACCCTTGCATCAAGTAGTTCTTGAGCTCTGCGATCCAACACCCTTCCTGAGGCTCTAACGCCAGGAGCAGGCGTGCCCTTGAAGTCGGACCACAGGCCAGAGCTCCCAAGGTAGGCGGCTGAGTGAGCTCCTCCCTTGGTTGCGCCATGCTCGATAGTGACGGGGCCGCCGAGGGTTTGAAGAGCCGCTCCTCGAAGACGCCAGGCTCATGAGGCAGCCGCCTGGATGCCCTCTTGGCAATGTCATCAGCCTCTTGATTGGTGCTGCGAGGCACATGCTGCAACTCCAGCCCCCAGAACTGCTTCTCCATCTTGCGAACCTCAGCAAGGTAGGCTTCCATGTGCTCATCCTTTGGTTCGTATATCTTGTTGGAGAAGTTGACGAGGAGCTGCGAAACGCCCTTGATGATGAGGTGCTTTACCCCTAAGGCGATTGCGGCTTTCAAGCCTGCTATCAGGCCTTCGTACTCTGCTATGTTGTTGGAGACCTTTTCTCCGTGCTGGAAACAGAGTTGCACGATGTAGTAGAGTTTGTCGTGAGTGGGGGATACGAGCACTGTGCCAGCTCCCGCGCCGTGCCGGGAGAATGCCCCATCGAAGTACATGACCCAGCCGTCTGGTGCCTCACTTCCCGGGGAAAGTGATCGGTCCTCGCCTGCCTCGAGACCCGGTGCTTCTGCCCATTCTGCCATGAAATCCGCAAGTGCGGCTCCCTTGATGACTCTGGTCGTACTGAATTCTAGCTGAAATGCCTGTAGTTCGATGTTCCATTCAGCGACTCTTCCAGCTGAGTTGGGGCTCCTGGGTACCCTTTCCAAGGGGTATGCTGAGACGACTTTGATGGGATGGCCTTGGAAATAGTGCCGCAGCTCGCGTGAGGCCACTAATAGTGCGAGGAGGAGTTTTTGAGGCATGCGGTACCGCGCCCTTGCGTCCCGTAGCACCATGCTGACAAAGTACACGGGATGCTCGATGAGGTTGAGGGTGCTGGCGCAGCTTGCATCCTCCAGAGGTCGAGGCGTCTCCTGAAATGATGGAGCCCCCAGTGCTCGGTCGCTTGAAGAGGCCTCTCCTGCCCCCGGTGCATTCTCCCGCTGCGGCTATTCCCCTCCGGCTGCGGTCGTGGTCCTCACGAGGCCCTCTTGGCTTTGCTTTGCTTCAGCCCGGACGGTGGCTGCGGCCTTGGTCCGGCGCTCCTCCCTGACCGCCACCAGGGCTGCGCTAGCGGAGTAGGGGGTGGCCGCTAGGTAGAGCACCAGGGGCTCCCGTGGACGCGGAGCTACTATCACTGGTGGGCTGGTAAGGTACCTCTTGAGATCTTGGAATGCCTTGTCGGCCTCTTCAGTCCATTCAAAGGGGCCCTACTTCTTCATCAACTTGAAGAAGGGCAGTGCTTGTCGTGGTTCTAAGTCTGACAGTAATGTAGGGGGTAGGTATGGAGAGGCAAGATCTTAGCTATGGAGTAGTTGTAAGCACGCGAGGTTTACGAGTTCAGGCCCTTCTCGGAGGAAGTAATAGCCCTACGTCTCAGAGCCCAAAGGCGGACAACTGGATTATGTGTGTATGAATTACAGGGGTGCGAACCCTTTACACTAAGGAGGGGGTGGCTTATATAGAGTTCGCCAGACCCCTCAGGCCCTCAGTTATGCAGGGTTTTAAGTACATTAAGGTCGGGCGTTACTGGTAACGCCCCTAATAAAGTGTTATGATGACCGTAAAAGCTACTTAATGACCGACCGTTAGCGTGCGGAGTGACTTTAGGTCTCCTGGCCGTCGAGTGGTTGGATCTTGGTCGAGTGATTGCTTCTTGGTCGAGTGTCTTCGAGTCTGTCGAGTGGAACACCTCCAAGTCAATTGAAAGGTGATTTCTTCTAGAGATGTCCTTGGGCAGGGCAGTTAGGATAGGTCCATGACCCTACCCTAGGTACATAGCTTCATCATTAGCCCCCGAATGGATCGAGGTTTGAGTGGGGAAGGAGTTGAGAACATCTCCGACTCATTTTTCATGCCATGAGCATATCTTGTTTCGGATCAATGAACCTGAGTGACGACAGCAACTTCCTTTTCAGTCGCCTTGATCCATTCTTAGTTTATTGGCGAGTGAGTTTCTTTACTTGAAAAGCTCTGAGTGACGGTGTGGAGGATATCTTCCGTCTGACAAGTTGTTCTGCTGCCCGCGGATTTCATGGGATTCGAATTTTGGGAAGCGCGCAGGACGGGGGAGGCCGCAGTAATCGGATGGGATAGGGCGGAGCCGCCTCGATCCCCACGCCACCTTTTTCGCCACGTATCGCCCGTGCGACTGTTGCGGGATTTGACAGGATTGTCCGGGCCTACCAGTCAGCCACTCGGAAGTAACCTCATATAAGGCGTCGGACCGGGGTTTCTTGAACAGTGCGTTCTCATTTCCTCTCCTCATCTTCAGGCTTCTTCCTCATGCTCGTTCTCGCCCCAACGTCGCCGCTCTGTACGTGTCTCGCCAGCAACGATGGGGAAGGAGAAGACGGCGGCTCTGGAGCGGGCGAAGAAGGCGACGGCAAAGGCGAAGGGGAAGGCGACCAGTCGGGGTGGATCTTCCTCATGAGCCAGCCTGCCAAAGGGCTGGATCCAGGGCGACTGGATCCGCTCGACGATCCGCCAAGATGACCTCGATGACCTAGCCGATGGAGGACTGATCCCCCATGGATCGGTGCGGCTCCCGGGAAAGGAATCCGAGCCGCAACCTTGGGAGGGTGAGCGCGTTCTCCTTGCCACCCACGTCGACCGTGGGTTTTCCTTGCCTCCTCACCCTTTCTTTCGTGGATTTCTGAATTTCTTTGGGGCACAACTCCACCAGTTCACTCCCAACACAATCGTGTATCTCGCTGCTTTCGTGTCTTTGTGCGAGAATTTCTTGGGTTGTCGGCCTCATTGGGGTCTTTTCAAGCACATTTTCACCTGTCGTTCTCAGACGGTGAAAAAGGCCAATCCGAGTGATGAGGGAACACAAGTGATTCAGATGTGTGGGGGTCTTGGTGTTCAGATGAGAGGGAAAAGTTCCTTTCCGGCCATGATTCTTCCCGACTCGGTCCGCGGATGGCAGTCGACCTGGTTTTACTGCAAAGACCAGCCGACGCCAGGGCAGTCGACTAGCCTCCCTCCTTTTACCATGGACCGAGTGAGGAAACCCTCCTCTTTGAAGGTGATCCCGGAGGAGAAGGTGCAAGTTAGGGTGCTGGTCGAACGAGTGGTCCAGCTTATCCGTGACGGGGTCACTGGTATGGATCTCTTGGAGGTTTTCCTTCGGCGGCGCATCCAGCCTCTTCAAGCTCGAGACCATCCGATGTGGATGTATTCGGGTCTTGACGACACCACTCGGATTCACCCGGAGGAGGTCGATGACGACACACTGGAGGGGTGGCTGTCGGGCATCACCGGAAACAAGGACAGCCCCAGGGGAGCCAGGAGAGTTCCTCCATTCGACCAGTCCCATGAACCAAAAAAGGTCCGATTCTGAGCTTTTGATTATAACCTGAATTCACTCGCGCAGCTGTCTATACTGCGTTGACTGACTTTATTCTTCCTGCTTTCTTTCAGGCCCTTATCGAAATGTACTCAGTGCCCAACAGAGAGCAAGAGCAAGACCTGGAAGGAGAGGCGAGGAGCGGCGACAGTGGCGAATGGCATTCTGACGGAGAAGGGGATGAAGAAAGCGACGATCAAGTGACGAAGAAGAAGTCGAGTCGCCTCCTCGCAGGGAGAGGCGATCCAAGCTTGACCAAGAACGACCGAGTGCCCGTGAAAAGGCGATTGCTCAGACTGGTCAGTCTTCAAAGCGTCCTCGGACATCTTCACCAACCCCAACTAAAAAAGCATCAAAGCATCCCAAAGTTGCAGAGCAGAAGCCTCGGAAGGCGTTGCCAAAGATTAATATTGACATCCCCGTCGCTTCTGCGTGAGTGTCTCCCTTTGTATTCACTCGACTCTGTGCTGTTTATTATTTCTTGATTTAACCAGACGAACTTTGGAACTGGCAGCGCTGCTACTTCCGGGACCTCAGCTTACAGGGATGAGAATGAGATAATGGAGGATGCAGTCACTTCCAATCTGGGTATGATTTCTGTCATTCTGTCTTTATTTGGTCGACTCAACTGCAATGTGTACCATTGGGTGATGTGATTTTGGCGATTGATCTTTGAACAGCTCCTAACATTATTAACCTCCCCGATGATGATGATGAAGAGACTGAGAGGCCTTTGACGAGGAAAAATAGGAAAGCTCCTGCAAGCAAGGTGCCACAGTCGACGCCGATGGCGGAACCAGTCGTTCAGGACGCTGGTGATGCCAATCGGGGTTCTGTTACCTTCGCCGTACCATTGTCGAGTGCCCTGCCTTCTTCGTCGACTGCTCAAGCTCCTGCCGACCCACCTTCAGTTTTTGCGATCCATCATGTCCCAGAGGACGAAGTGAATGCTGCCAAGGAAGCCATACGCCAGGCGGGTGTTATGATGGAGAAGATGAAGGCGGTGCGGGACGCCAGTCAGGCCACCTATGACGCCAGCTCGGCTCTCCAAAGCAATGTTCAGGTCAGTTGGTCACCGCTTGTTCTGTTAGGATATGCTATTTGAAGACTCTCTTTCCGAAAATCTTTGCATCTATACACCCACTGGGTGCGTCGATTGAAATTTTGGACTAGTGGGGGCACGCTGAGTGCACCCACTAGGTGTAGTCCCCGAGACTACGGTGGACTGCTAGCAGTCGACTGTAGTCTTTGTATTTTGATTCTTTCGCTCAATCTGGTCTGGCCGTGTCGAGTGTAAACCGAACCGGTGGGGGCACGCAAAGTGCACCCACTGGGTGTAGTCCCCGAGACTATGGTGGACTGCGGGCAGTCGACCGTAGTCTTAGTATTTATTGTCTTTGTCGTTTTTCACTGTAAAATAACTTCCCCTCCCTGATTGCAGAAATCTTGTGATCTTGGAGCTCGCTTTGCTGACTTGGAGAAACAGCAGATCCAGCTAAGTCTTGACCTGGAATTGGCTCAGCAAAATCTGAAAAAAGCTCAAGACGAGGCCGCTGGTATGGAAGGTAACTGATTGCCGACTAAACTTTAATATATCTCTTTGGTCTCTTTTTTGATTCGATTATTTCTTTTGCAGAGAAAATGAAGTTGGCTCTGGACAAGAAGGACTCGGACCTCGCCGCCGCGCAAAAAGCAGCCCAAGACAAAACCGTTCTCGCGGACGAGAAGCTTGCTTCAGTCGGAACGCTTGAAGGAGAGGTGACTAGACTGACATCTTGTCTTAATGAAGCTAACCGTGAAGTGACCAGCCTGAAGAAGGATAAGGTCACCCTGAACGAAAAGTTGGAGTCTGCGATCCGCAAGAGGAACAACATAGAAGCTTATCTGAGGGCCCTTGCCAAGAAGCTTTATCTCGTGCTGGGAGGTATTTCTTTTAATCCGACTGTGTTGATGCTTGCCATCGGATTTTGCTCGGTTGATTGAACTGACTTTTGGCTGCAGAACTTTGTCAAGACTTTGATGAAGAAACTGGAAGGGTCGAGACGGGTCTGGACCCTATCGCTTCCCCGGTCTGCGACGAAACTGCGATGAACGTGCTCCGACTGGAGTCCCGTATCGCCAGCGCCACAAGCTACCTTGCACGCCTGAAGGAGGTTGTCTCTCGAATCGACTCGATGCTTTGGCCGGGGGCGACGCTTCAGAATGATCTGGAATCTCTGATGACTCGATTGAACGAGATCCCGCCCGGTGTGGTGCTGATGTGGCGCTGTCCCTGGTGCGAGTCCACTGCAAGGAGGCTCGTGAAGACAAGTTGGCTGTGATCAAAGTCGCTAACACCAAAAAGCACGACTTCCAGTCCTTCATGGAGACTTTCATTGCTGCCGCTACTCGGATCGCTGATGGGATCGATCTGGACTCGTTCATGGAGCCTACCAGCCCTATTCCGGCCGAGTGAACAATCTTATGAAACTTGGATACGCTTTAAATTTGCCTCGGAATGCCGAGTGGTTTCTGTAACCATTAAACTCCTTTGGGCATGGTGCCCGAGTACCTTTGATTCGCTGCTTGGAACCTTTAGGATTTATCTGAACTTGGTTTGTCGTTGAATATCTTCATGAATTCTCCGTCGAGTGGAACTCATTCTTCACTCGAGACAACTTTTGTATTTGTGGTGCAGCTCCGAAGGAGAAGGTAGCAGTCGACCTGCACCTCGTCGTCCTTGCGGGTCGGAATGGAGTGCATGTTGTATTTGTGGCGAAGCTCCAAAGGAGAAGGTGGCAGTCGACCTGCACCTCGTCATCCTTGCGGATTGGGGTGGAGCGCACGTTGTATTTGTGGCGAAAATCCCAAGGAGAAGGTGGCAGTCGACCTGCACCTCGTCGTCCTTGCAGATTGGGATGGAGCGCATGTTGTATTTGTGGCGAAGCTCCCAAGGAGAAGGTGGCAGTCGACCTGCACCTCGTCGTCCTTGCGGATTGGGATGTGTTTCATACTTAGGCGAGTACTGGACTGCAGCTAAGCCTCCGAGTGGGAGGGTCGCTCTCCACTCGGTAGGATTTTTCAAACTTAGGCGAGTACTGGACTACAGCTAAGCCCCCGAGTGGGAGGGTCGCTCTCCACTCGGTAGGATTTTCAAACTTAGGCGAGTATTGGACTGCAGCTAAGCCCCCGAGTGGGAGGGTCGCTCTCCACTCGGTAGGATTTTTCAAACTTAGGCGAGTACTGGACTGCAGCTAAGCCCCCAAGTGGGAGGGTCGCTCCCCACTCGGTAGGATTTTTCAAACTTAGGCAAGTACTGGACTGCAGCTAAGCCCTCGAGTGGGAGGGTCGCTCTCCACTCGGTAGGATTTTTCAAACTTAGGCGAGTACTGGACTGCAGCTAAGCCCCCGAGTGGGAGGGTCGCTCTCCACTCGGTAGGATTTTTCAAACTTAGGCGAGTACTGGACTGCAGCTAAGCCCCCACGTGGGAGGCTGGCTCACCACTCGGTAGGATTTTCAAATACTTAGGCGAGTACTGGACTACAGCTAAGCCCCCGAGTGGGAGACTGGCTCACCATTCGGTAGGATTTTCAAATACTTAGGCAAGTACTGGACTGTAGCTAAGCCCCCGAGTGGGAGGCTGGCTCACCATTCGGTAGGATTTTCAAATACTTAGGCGAGTACTGGACTGCAGCTAAGCCCCCGAGTGGGAGGCTGGCTCACCACTCGGTAGGATTTTCAAATACTTAGGCGGGTACTGGACTGCAGCTAAGCCCACGAGTGGGAGGCTGGCTCACCACTCGGTAGGATTTTTCAAATACTTAGGCGAGTACTGGACTGCAGCTAAGCCCCCGAGTGGGAGGCTGGTTCACCACTCGGTAGGATTTTCAAATACTTAGGCGAAACGGGTTTGCAGCTAAGCCTCCGAGTGAGAGGCTGGCTCACCACTCGGTAGGATTTTCAAATACTTAGGCGAAACGGGTTCGCAGCTAAGCCTCCGAGTGAGAGGCTGGCTCACCACTCGGTAGGAAATTATTTTTACAAACTTAGGCAAAACGGATTCGCAGCTAAGCCACCCACTGGGGGATTTCTCACGCAAACAAAAACAATAACAATCACTGGGAAAATTATAACGCTCTTGTATTTGATAAATAAACTACAGAAGTTTTTCTTATTACATCTCATCCGAGTGAGAATTCAAGTATAAAAGGGGTGGAGCAGCTCCGCATTCCAGGCTCGTGGCTCATCAATCTGGCGATCGACGTTATAAAGGTGGTACGCTCCATTGTGGAGGACTCTGGTGACTATGAAGGGACCTTCCCAAGTAGGAGCGAGTTTGTGTGGTTTCTGTTAATCCACTCGGAGGACCAAGTCTCCTTCTTGGAAGGCTCGACTCTTCACATTTCTGGCATGGAAACGACGCAAGTCTTGGTGATAGATGGTCGATCGGATCATGGCCATTTCTCTTTCTTCTTCCAGGAGGTCGACTGCGTCCTGTCGGGCTTGTTCTGCTTCATCTTCAGAGTAGAGCTCGACTCGGGGTGCGTTGTGAAGCAGGTCACTCGGCAAAACTGCTTCGGCTCCGTAGACCAGAAAGAATGGGGTTCTTCCAGTCGATCGGTTCGGGGTTGTCCTCAATCCCCAAAGAACTGATGGAAGCTCGTCGACCCATGCACCTGCTGCGTGCTTGAGATCGCGCATCAGTCGGGGTTTCAGTCCTTTGAGAATTAAGCCGTTTGCTCTTTCCGCTTGTCCATTCGACTGGGGGTGAGCGACTGAAGCGTAGTCGACTCGTGTGCCTTGAGAGGCGCAAAAGGCTCTGAATTTGTCAGAATCGAAGTTTGACCCATTGTCAGTGATGATGCTGTGCGGAACTCCATATCTGAATATCAACTCTCTGATGAAACTGATAGCAGTGCAAGCATCAAGATTCTTGATAGGCTTAGCTTCAATCCATTTGGTGAACTTGTCGACTGCTACTAGCACATGAGTGAAGCCGCTCCTGCCCGTTCTCAGTGGTCCAACCATGTCCAGTCCCCAAACAGCGAAGGGCCAGACGAGTGGAATGGTTTTCAGGGCTGACGCGGTTTGTGCGACATATTGGAGTAAAACTGACATCCTTCACATTTGTCGACTATCTCTTTCGCCATTTCATTCGCCCTTGGCCAGTAGAATCCCGCTCGGTATGCTTTAGCCACAATGGTCCGAGAGGACGCATGATGACCACAGGTCCCCGAGTGGATATCATCAAGGATTATCTGACCTTCTTCTGGTGTTATACACTTCTGACTGACTCCAGTCGCGCTTTCTCTATACAACTGTCCCTTTATGACTGTAAAGGCCTTGGATCGACGGACGATCTGTCGAGCCTCTTCTTCGTCCTCTGGGAGTTCTTTCCTTAGGATGTACGCGATGTACGGTACCGTCCAGTCGGGAGTGATGACCAAAACTTCCATGATCAGGTCGACCACAGCTGGAACTTCAACTTCAATCGGATCCGTGGCACTTTTTGGCTGCGGGGCTTCTTCAGTGAAGGGATCCTCCTGAACTGATGGTGTGTGGATGTGTTCCAAAAACACATTGCTGGGAATGGCTTCTCTTTTGGAACCTATTTTCGCCAAATCATCAGCTGCTTGATTTTTCAGTCGGGGTATGTGATGAAGTTCTAACCCCTCGAATTTCTTCTCCAGCTTTCTCACTGCATTGCAATAACCAGTCATGGCCGGACTTCTGACGTCCCACTCCTTCATCACTTGATTAACCACCAAATCTGAGTCGCCATAGACCATGAGGCGACGGACGCCGAGTGAAATGGCCATGCGCAACCCATATAAAAGTGCTTCATATTCTGCTTCGTTATTGGAGGAATCAAAGTGGATTTGAAGAACATATCTGAGCTTATCTCCTCGGGGGGAGACCAATACTACCCCGGCACCGGAACCATTCAGCATTTTGGAACCGTCGAAGAACATGGTCCAATGCTCCGAGTGAACCTGAGTCGGCAGTTGTTGTTCAATCCACTCGGCGACGAAATCTGCTATTGCTTGGGACTTGATAGCTTTCTTTGCCTCAAACTTGATATCTAGAGGAAGGAGTTCAATCGCCCATTTTGCCACTCGACCAGTTGCATCTCTGTTGTGCAGGATCTCTGACAATGGAGCGTCGCTGACGACTGTAATGGAATGATCAGAGAAGTAGTGAGCAACCTTCTTTGTGGTCATATAAATCCCATATACAAGCTTCTGATAATGAGGATATCTTTGCTTCGACGGGGTCAAAACTTCAGAAATATAATATACTGGGCGCTGAACTTTGAAGGCTTTTCCTTCTTCTTCCCACTCGACCGTAAGTACCGTACTGACGACTTGTCCCGTGGCTGCGATGTAAAGCAGCAAAGGCTCTTTGCTGATTGGGGCAGCAAGCACCGGCTGGGTGGAGAGCGGAGCTTTGAGCTCTACAAACGCTGCATCAGCTTCAGGAGTCCACTCGAACTTGTCTGACTTCTTCATCAATCGGTAAAGAGGCAATGCCTTTTCGCCGAGACGAGAGATGAATCGACTTAAAGCGGCCAAGCAACCAGTAAGCTTCTAGACGTCGTGCACTCACACAGGGCATTTCATCCGGAGTATAGTACCGACTTTTTCTGGATTGGCGTCGATTCCCCGTTCGAAAACGAGAAAACCGAGTAACTTTCCGCCAGGAACTCTGAATGTGCACTTTGATGGATTAAGCTTGATATCATACCTCCTGAGGTTGGCAAAGGTTTCAGCAAGGTCAGTCAGCAGGTCGGAACCCTTCTGTGACTTGACCACAATATCATCCATGTATGCTTCCACATTCCGACTAATTTGAGTGAGCAAACACTTCTGAATCATCCTCATGAATGTGGCTCCGGCATTCTTGAGGCCGAATGGCATGGTAACATAACAGAAGCACCCGAATGGAGTGATGAAAGCTGTTTTGATCTCGTCAGGTCCATACAGACGGATCTGATGGTACCCGGAATAGGCGTCTAAAAAAGACAGTCGCTCACATCCCGCAGTCGAGTCGACTATCTGGTCGATGCGGGGGAGAGGAAAATGATCTTTCGGGCAGGCCCGATTGATATGTTTAAAGTCAATGCACATGCGAAGTGACTTGTCCTTCTTGGGGACCATGACAACGTTGGCGAGCCACTCGGAGTGGTAAATCTCTCGGATGAACTCCGCTGCTAAGAGCCGAGCCACCTCCTCACCAATAGCCTTTCTCTTCTGGACGGCGGACCGTCGGAGATGTTCTTTGACAGGTTTCACTTTTGAGTCGACTCGTAGGCGGTGCTCAGCCAGCCCCCTGGGAACACCCGGCATGTCAGAAGGCTTCCATGCGAAGATGTCCCAGTTCTCACGGAGGAACTGGATGAGCGCTTCTTCCTATTTGGAGTCGAGTGTTGTTGAGATATGAGTCGGAGCAGCACTGGGATCGGTCGGGTGAATGTGAACCGGCTTCGTTTCACCAGACGACTGAAAAGCTGATTCTGTAGCGGGCTTCTTGGCTCGCAACAAATCACTCGGGTCTGCAGTCTTCTGGTACTCCTGCAGCTCCACCACTGCCATCTGAGCATCAGCGATCTTTGAGCCTTTCTGAAAACACTCTTCTGCTTTCTTCCGATTGCCCGTAACAGTGATCACACCTTTGGGACCAGGCATCTTCAATTTGAGATACACATAACATGGTCGAGCCATGAAGCGTGCGTAAGCTGGCCTGCCCAAAATAGCGTGATAAGCACTCTGGAAATCCACAACTTCGAACGTCAACTTTTCTTTGCGGTAATTCTTGGAATCACCGAAAACCACATCAAGAGCAATTTGGCCGAGTGACTCAGCCTTCTTCCCAGGAATGACTCCATGGAAACTCATGTTGCTGGTACTGAGTCTGGACATCGGAATGCCCATCCCTTTCAACGTCTCAGCATACAGTATGTTCAAACCACTGCCACCATCCATCAAGACTTTGGTCAGTCGAGTGCCTTCAACAACTGGGTCGACCACCAAAGCTTGCCTCCCAGGGGTGGCAATGTGCGTTGGGTGATCGGACTGGTCGAATGTGATGGCAGTCTGAGACCACTTCAGATAACTGGGTGTCGCCGGAGCAACCATATTCACCTCACGGTTGATAACTTTCAGTCGACTTTTGCTTTCAACATCAGCAAAAATCATCAAGGTGGAATTGACCTGGGGGTATCCATCATCACTGTCTTCCTTGTCCTCAACTTTGTCCGACTCCTTTTCCTTATCTTTGGGTTGTTTGCCCTGGAACTGCTGGATCAAGAGCCGACACTGTCGAGTGGTATGTTTCGGGTAAATGAGCTTACCCTCTTCATCTTTCTTGGTGTGGATGTGACATGGCAAATCCAACACATCATTTCCGTCTTGGTCTTTAACTTTCTTGGGGTTCCAAGGCCCTTTGGGTTTCCCCTTAAACTTTCCTTGAGTTACAGCCAAGGCTTCCCCAGGAGCAGCTGGCTCGGCTTTCCGCTTCTGTTTCCGATTGGAATTTCCTCCTCCGGTTTCTTGGGCGACTGACTTGTGCTTGCCACTCCGGAGTCGATCCTCATCTTCACCATTAGCGTACTTGGTGGCAATCTCCATCATCCGATTCAGAGACATGTCTCCGGTTCGACCGAATTTCAGATTCAGTTCTCTGTACTTGACGCCTTCTTTGAAGGCACAGACTGCTTGGTGATCAGGCACATTCTCTACCGTGTGATGTAACGTGATCCATCTCTGGATGTAATCCCTCAAAGTTTCATTCGGCTTCTGCACGCAAGACCGCAGTTCCGTCAGCCCTGCCGGTCGCTTGCATGTTCCTTCAAATGTGGTGACAAACACTCGGGCGAGATCTTCCCAAGTGTAAATGCTGCTGGGTGCTAACTGATTCAGCCACGCTCTGGCCGAGCCCTCCAACATGAGAGGCAGGTGCTTCATGGCCACTTCATCATTGCCACCGCCAATCTGGACAGCCACTCGGTAGTCTTCAAGCCAAGTATCGGGCTTGGACTCACCAGTGAACTTACTGACTCCAGTCGCCAACCTGAAGTTGGGAGGAATCACAGCGGCCCTGATGGCTCTACTAAAGCACTCTGGCCCCGAAACATGTACTCTGCTGCTGGTAGGTGCATCTCTGTCGTGACCTTCTCGGTGAGCTCTGTTCCTGTCGACCAAACCTTGAACGAGAATGGATCTCGCATCAAAGCCTGGTTCCCTGGGGTCGACTGGAATCCTTCGCCCAACACTATGAGGGCGCCTGTCATCCTGCTGTCGAGGCACATACGATCCACTCCTCGGGGGAGGGGTGGGCACTCGACGTCGATCGTCACGATCGAATCGGTGATCATACTGCTCACGGTTCCCGTACTGATCACGCCGGTCCCCACGTCCCTCACGCCTCGGGGGCGATCTTGGGCTATGAGCCGACTGGACTGTGTCTGCAGCAATGGATCTGCTATGAATCCTGTTCCGCGACTGAGAAACAGCGGAATTCTGGTCTCCTGCTGCCCGGAGTAACGCTCTGATCTGCAGCAAGCCTCTGCCAGCCTCTGACTGGGAAGGCTGAATCGACTCTGCTATACGGGCTGCAGCTGCTAAATTCTGAATCGGAGTTCGATATACCTGCGGGGGCGGAAAGAGCTGACGTCGACTGGATTCTGGAACCCGTTGTCGCGCACGCTCGTCGAGTGCTCGCTGGAGGTTCTCCAGTCGACTGCGCTCAGCCAAGTTTGCCAGGCGCGCGTCCTCCAAGGCACGAGCCTCGGGGGTTTCTCCAACGATAGGAGTGTGCAGTGCATCCATGTTCCGGCGACGAAGTTCTTCTCTTTGCAGCAACGTGAGAGGCTCAGGGAGATATTCCTCATGGGGATGCTACCGGTCGCCTCCACCCACGCCTCCGTCGGTGCGGGGAAAACTGGGAGGACTGCGCGGTCCATCGACCATCAGAACCTCCGCCGCCGGATCACTGCTGTCGCACTTGGATGCGGTCTCTGCGGAGCCAGTCGACAGGTCGAACAGGCCATAGAGGGATTCGTCGGGCTTGATCGCCGCGACTTGAGGGGTGGCCGACTGGTGTGCCACCGCGTGTCTCACCCACCGCTGAAGTCTCGACCGACCGGAGCGCTTGCGCCGGCGGGAAACAGGGAGGGAGGACAACACAGGGGCCGACCGATAATGGGTCGATGGTTGCCGCAAGAGGACGCCGCGGACGCACGCGCGAAAGTGCGTTGCCCCGCGGACAGGGAGTGCGTCGACATCGAGCGGAGCCTCCTGAAGCCAAGCGGAGTCGTCGGCGATGAACGTGAGCGCGCCGAGACGGATCTCGCGGCCCTCCACCAAAACTCCACCAGAAACCATGATGATTTGGATCGGAAAAGATCGCAACTCCTCCAACAAATCGCTAAGACACCTGCCCCACGGTGGGCGCCAACTGTCGTGGTTCTAAGTCTGACAGTAATGTAGGGGGGTAGGTATGGAGAGGCAAGATCTTAGCTATGGAGTAGTTGTAAGCACGCGAGGTTTACGAGTTCAGGCCCTTCTCGGAGGAAGTAATAGCCCTACGTCTCGGAGCCCGGAGGCGGTCGACTGGATTATGTGTGTATGAATTACAGGGGTGCGAACCCTTTACACTGAGGAGGGGGTGGCTTATATAGAGTTCGCCAGACCCCTCCGGCCCTCAGTTATGCAGGGTTTTAAGTACATTAAGGTCGGGCGTTACTGGTAACGCCCCTAATAAAGTGTTATGATGACCGTAAAAGCTACTTAATGACTAACCGTTAGCATGCGGAGTGACTTTAGGTCTCCTGGCCGTCGAGTGGTTGGATCTTGGTCGAGTGATTGCTTCTTGGTCGAGTGTCTTCGAGTCTGTCGAGGAACACCTCCAAGTTGATTGAAAGGTGATTTCTTCTAGAGATGTCCTTGGGTAGGGCAGTTAGGACAGGTCCATGACCCTACCCTAGGTACATAGCTTCATCAGTGCTCGTTCCCCCAGCTTGGAGATGAAGCGTCCTAGTGCGGTTACACGCCCGGTGAGCTTCTGCATCTCTCTGAGGGTCCTTGGCGGGCTCATGTCTTCGACTGCTTTGACCTTCTCTGGGTTGGCCTCGATGCCCCTGTGGGACACGAGAAAAACCAGGAGCTTGCCCGAGGGGACCCCTGTCAGGACCCCGACTCGATGTCACATCGATCTAGCTGGTAACACCTCATATCACTTTGCGGCCTCACGCACGGTATCCCCACGGGTGTCGTCTTACCTTTTCCCGGGACCGTTTGCGCCTTTTGGCTCACGTATATGATAGTGTCGCTAGCATCCATATGATAAGGAGCCCGGGCTGACATGACTAGTCGTAAACCCAAAGTGGCACAGACTTACAGGGACAGGCATCCATGACCCAGCTTCGAACGTGTCGGTCATCAGCAAGTGGGTCCGGGCTGTAGCACTGGGCTAGCAGGACTCCGGTAAACCGGGCTGTAGCGGGCTAATAGGACTCCGGTACTCAAAGCGTGACATTTCCCCGAAGGGACAGACACAGGAACGAAGAAGGACACATGCCGGCCAGCCTAAGTGTTCCAGAGCAGTAGCAAGCTACCATGGCTCAGCGGTAACACTAGGAGACATTTCCCGGTAAGAGAGGCTACTAAAGATAAACAACTAGATAGTTAGATCCCACACATACCAAGCATTTCAATCATACACACAATATGCTCGATATGCGCAAATACAACGAAGCATCACAACATGACTCTACGACACAAGTACTTTATTTAAGGCTCAGGGAGCCATACATATCATACACAAAGGTACGGGTCTCACGACCCAACATACAAGTCATACAGTCATACAAACCAGCAGCGGAAGTAACTTGTCTGAGTACAGACAACTAGTAAAATAAAAGAGGCTTGGAAAGCCTAGCTATACTACGTGGTCCTTCACAAGCTCAGGGTCACCACCTGGGTCTTTAGCCTACTCGTTGATGTCAACGTCTACATAGAACCCATCAGAAGGGGTTGCAGCGTCTTCTGTAAAAATGTAGATTATAGCAACATGAGTACAAAGGTACTCAGCAAGACTTACATCAGATCCTACATACATGCATAGTATCAAGAAGGGTTGGTGGAGTTATTGCAGCAAGCCAGCTCTGACTCTTGGCTAGGCTATCCTACGATACTCCAACTTGAAATGGTTTTGCGCACACGAGTCCACCACTCACCACTTCAATACACTACCGAGGATCCACCTCCGTCTTCCTACGGAAGAGCCATCCTCGGCACTCACACTTATCTTGAGGCTTTTAGTAGTTTCCATTTACTTGTCTATGAACTGTATAGGCAACCAAGTAGTCCTTTACCGCGGACGCGGCTATTCGAATAGATCATGTTAACCCTGCAGGGGTGTACTTCTTCATACATGTTTCCACCACTTAGCGTCTGCACACGACATGTGCTCGGCAGACTTCAAGCGAAAGCCGACATGGGTGTAGACCACGACCTACCTAAACACTTAAGCCTCTAGTCCAGGTTTATCGCCTATTCAGGTTCCATCCGCAGGGAGTCCGGCCGAGGTTTCCCATACGGCCCCGAACGATGTGAACAGGGTTTCCCGAGATACCTAACGGGTATTCGGTACACCGTGCCACGTACCTACCGCATCACAGCCCACCCCTACGGTCAGCGCTGTCCACGGCCTCCAGTAGGCTACAAACACCAGAAACTACTTGCAACTCCTGGACAGAGAGCTAGGGTGAATAAGAAGTCGAGCGGGGTCATATTTCAGGGCCCAATGCATGGTAGTAGCTGTATCTTAAATCACATATACAGATCTCAGTGCTTAAGGTCGGCTTCAATGAAACAACCCACCATGTACTCCTACATGGCCTCTCATCGATACCTTTACCAAATCGTGTTCACCACACCACTCCCATTACCGACATAATCATTTCACTCTAGCCCATCACCCAGATGAACCAGACCTGACACGACTCTAAGCATAGCAGGCATAGCAAGGTAGGAACAACACATACATATGGCTCAATCAACTCCTACACATGCTAGTGGGTTTCATCTAGTTACTGTGGCAATGACAGGTCATGCAGAGGAAATGGGTTCAACTACCGTAGCACACAGCAGTTTGAATCGCGTTGTCTTAATGCAGTAAAAGAGAGCAGGAGCGAGAACATGGGATTGTATCGATATGATCAAATGGTTGGTTGCTTGCCTGATGGTTCGATGCACTGATACGGTTCTTCGTTAGGGTAATCACGGTACTCCTCGGAGGCAGAACCTGTCGCAAAGGACACCGATACACAACCATCACCAAACAATGTGCAACAATATGATGCATGCATGAAACATAGCAATATGAGTGTGTTGGGCTAATGCAACTAAAACCAGAGGGGTTTGAACAAATTTGAATCAAAGATTCAAATTTCAAACTCAAACATGGTCTCTTTAAGTGCTTTTCCTTGTTCTGCTTGAAACATCAATTTAACTTGTTTGATCATGCATGAAAATAGTACAGATGGATAGATTGGATTTTTCTGATCATTTTTCATATATAATTTGTCCAATTTGGAGTTACAGAATAAAAGTTATGAATTTTTGAAGTTTAAATAATATTCTGGAATTTCCTGATTTAAATTAAATCCAGAAATTATAATTATTGCGCCAGCATGACGTCAGCATGACGTCAGTGGTCAACTGCGGCTGGCTGAAGTCAAACCTGACGTGTGGGGCCCACACGTCAGTGACAGGGGGGTTAAACAGGGTTAATTTAATCCTAATTACTAATTAGTGGCGCTGGGGCCCACTAGTCAGTGTCAGGGGGGGGGGGTTGACTAACGGTAATTAGTACTAACTAACCACCTGTCCGACAGGGCCCACGCGTCAGTGACCCTGGGGGGGTCAAACCTCAGGTCGGACAGGTCAAACCCGCCGGCGGTTAGTCGCCGGCGAGGTCCGCGGCGTGCAGGGGCCTCGGGTTTCCTCTGTGGTGCTCCAAACGGCGTGCGGCTAGGTGCGTTGGATAGCTAGCTCGACGGCGCGTCGGACGGTGGCCGTGGCTGGGCCTGGGGTGGCCGGAGTCGACGGCGGCGAGCTCGGCTGCGGCTGCCGGAGTTCGGGTGCGGTCGGAATCGACGTTGCAGGGGGTTTGGGGAGGCGTTAGTGCGCGCTGCGTGCTCCTGGTGAGGTGGGGAGCACGATAGTGCGCTCGGTTGGGTGCTACGGTGACCGTGGCCACGACGGCGACATCGCCGGCGGCGTGGAGCTCTCGGCCAAGGTGGGGCTAGGGCCTAGAGGTCGGGAGAGACCAGGGGAGAAGGGGGAAACGATCCGGGGGCTCACCGCGGAGCTGCAGGGATGGTTAGCGGGCTCGGGGACGCGCTGGAGACGACGAATTCGACAGCGACGATGGTCGGAGCCCGAGGAGGGGAACGGCGATGTGGCAGCGATGCAGGGCTTCCGGGGAGCTGTGGAGCGGTGGGGAGGAAGAGGGGGGTCGTGGCGGAGCTTCTGAGCTAGTCGGGGAAGCGAGGGGTGGCCGGAGATGGCTGCTACGGCGAACGGCAGCGACGGTGGCGCTCGGCCGTGTGAGAGAGAGAGCGAGGAAGAGGAGGGAAGAGCCGGGGGAGAGTGAGAGAGAGCAGGGGGGATCGGGACGGCCTGCGGGAGTCGTCCACGCGGCCAGGAGCTCGTCGGCAAGCAGGAGGTGGCCGCGCGGCCGTGCGCGTGCGAGCACGCAGCAGCTTCGGGGCGAGGGGAGGAAGACGACGGAGGGCTGTAGTGGTGGGCTGGGCCGGCTGCTGGCTGGGCCGGCCAGCTGGCTGGGCCGCATAGTGGAGGAGCCCAGGTAAGCTCCTCCTGTTATATATTTTTCTGTTTTCTAATTTCTGACATTTGTTTTGATTTAAAAAATATATTAAATCATTTATTCAACTTATGCCAATTTTTGCAGGAGCTATATATATTATTCCAGAGCTCTTTTATAAATGGCATAATATTTGGGCATATATTAATATATATAATTAATATATTTCCAATGCAAATACTTATGCATTAATTCCAAATGCCCAAAATAAATGTCCATGAGCCACTAAAAATATTGGTTTGATTTTTATCTCTGTCCAATATTTTCAGAGAGCAACATGAGCATTTTCTTGGATCCTTTTGGAGAAATTTTTATTTGGGTCATTTTCAAAATTATTCTGAGGGTTTCACAGATCCCCATTTCAAGTTTCTGATGAAAGAGTAAACATGATGCAACACTCTAATGCATGGCTAACTAGGATGTGACAACTCACCCCCACTCAAAAGAATCTCGTCCCGAGATTTGGGTTCCTCCGGGAAGAAGGCGGGATACTCGAGTCGAAGACGATCCTCCCTTTCCCAAGTTGCTTCATCCTCAGAATGGTGCGACCATTGAACCTTGAGAAACTTGATATTATGACGTCGCGTGGTACGTTCGGCTTGATCGAGGATACGAATGGGGTACTCTCGATATGTAAGATCATCTTGGAGATCAAGCGTTTCGTGGTCCACTCCACGGATAGGATCCGAGAAGCAACGCCTGAGTTGAGAAACGTGGAAGACATCGTGAACTCTGGAGAGGTGCGGAGGTAGTTCCAACTGGTAGGCAACTTCTCCTCGTTTGGCAAGAATGCGAAAAGGTCCAATGTAACGAGGAGCCAATTTGCCTTTGATACCGAAACGATGGGTTCCCTTCAGAGGGGTGACCCGAAGATAAGCCTTCTCGTCAACCTCGAAAGTCATAGCCTTATGTTTTCGGTCATATTGACTCTTTTGACGAGATTGGGCTGTTTTCAACTTTTCACGAACGATACGAACTTGTTCTTCTGCTTCCTGAATCATATCCGGGCCAAAGAATTGTCTTTCCCCGGTCTCTGACCAGTTAAGGGGTGTTCGACACCGTCGTCCATAGAGAACTTCAAAAGGGGCTTTACCCAAGCTAGATTGATAGCTGTTGTTGTAAGCGAATTCGGCAAATGGAAGACACTTCTCCCAGTCCATTCCGAAAGAGATAACAGAGGCTCGAAGCATGTCTTCTAGAATTTGGTTGACGCGTTCCACTTGACCACTCGACTGAGGGTGGAAAGCGGTGCTAAAGAGAGACGAGTTCCCATAGCATTTTGGAAACTTTCCCAAAATCGAGAGGTGAAAAGACTTCCTCGATCCGAGTTAATTTCCAAAGGAACACCATGGAGAGACACTATTCGGGAGATGTACAAATCTGCCAGCTGACTAGCGGTTATACTCTCACGAACAGGTAAGAAATGAGCTACTTTGGAAAGACGATCGACCACGACGAAAATAGCATTATTCCCTCTCTTGGTCCTGGGAAACCCGGTAATGAAATCCATACCAATTTTATCCCATTTCCATTCAGGAATAGCTAAGGGTTGAAGGGTGCCAGCAGGCCGTTGATGCTCTGCTTTTACACGACGACAGACGTCGCAATTTGCAATATACTGAGCAATTTCTCTCTTCATCCTAGTCCACCAGAACCTCTGGCGTAGGTCCTGATACATTTTAGTGCTACCGGGATGAATGGTGAGAGGAGATTCATGAGCTTCCTTAAGGATCAACTGCCGCAGATGCTGGTTCTTGGGAACCACTAGACGGTTCTCAAAGTACACAACACCATGATCATTTGTGGAGAAACAACTAGCACCTCCGCTAGCAATGTTCTCTTTGATTTTAGATATTCCCTTATCTCGCTTTTGGGCAGCGATGATTTGATCCGTAAGAGTAGGTTTTGCTACCAAGGTGGAAAGAAAACCTTGAGGTACAATGTGAAGGTTAAGCTTCCGAAATTCCTCATGGAGAAGCGGTTGACTTTGTTGTAACATCAGGTTGTTACAATAAGATTTACGACTTAGCGCATCAGCCATGACGTTGGCTTTCCCTGGGGTGTAGGTTATTCCTAAGTCGAAGTCTGTGATCAATTCAACCCAACGTCTCTGCCTGAGATTCAAATCCGGTTGGGTGAAAATATACTTCAGACTTTGGTGATCAGTGAATATTTCGCAACGATTACCGAGGAGGTAATGTCGCCAGGTCTTAAGTGCATAGACTACGGCTGCAAGCTCTAGATCATGGGTAGGATAATTCTCCTCATGTGGGTGCAATTGCCGTGAAGCGTAAGCAATTACGTGTCGATCTTGCATAAGAATGCAACCTAGTCCTTGTCGCGAGGCGTCGCAGTAGATAACAAAGTCCTTGGAGAAGTCTGGCGGTACCAGCACGGGAGCAGAGGTCAGGCGTCTTTTCAGTTCCTGAAAGCTGTGCTCACATTGTGGAGTCCACTCGAACTTCTTATCTTTCTTGAGGAGTTCGGTTAGAGGTTTAGCAACCTTGGAGAAGTTCTCGACAAAGCGACGGCAATAGCTCGCTAAGCCCAGAAAACTCCGAACTTGCTTGACCGATTCAGGTGGAGTCCAATTAAGGACGGCTTGAACTCGCTCAGGGTTAACAGCAATACCTTTACCAGATATTACATGACCCAGATAGGTCACTTCTGACAACCAGAATTCACATTTAGAAAATTTGGCATAAAGGCGATGCTCTCGAAGTTTCTTCAACACTAGCCTTAAATGTTCGGCATGTTCTTCCTCGTTCTTGGAGTAGATGAGTATATCATCGAGATAAACTACGACGAATTTATCCAAATACTCCATGAAGATTGAGTTCATTAACCGAGAAAAGGTGGCTGGAGCGTTGGTTAAACCGAAGGACATGACGGTGTACTCGTATTGGCCATAACGAGTAACAAAGGCCGTTTTAGGAATGTCCCCGTTTCTGATTTTGATTTGATGGTAGCCCAACCTCAAATCCATCTTGGAGAAGACTGAGGATCCAGCGAGCTGATCATACAGATCGTTGATCCTGGGAAGTGGATATTTGTTCTTGATTGTGACCAAATTGACAGGTCGGTAATCTACAACCATCCGGTCCGTACCATCCTTCTTCTTGACGAATAGGACGGGGCAAGCCCACGGAGATGAACTAGGGCGGATGAAACCCTTTTTCAAGGATTCATCGAGTTGTTTCTTAAGCTCGGCTAGTTCTAGTGGTGCCATCTTATAGGGTCTTCTAGCAATCGGAACGGTTCCGGGGATGAGGTCGATTACGAACTCAACATCCCTGTCAGGTGGAACACCTGGCAATTCCTCTGGAAAGACATCCGGGAAGTCACAGACTACCGGCACGTCCTCAAGGTCTGGCAAAGGGCTGGCGTTAAGAGAATATAATTGTCGCTTGGCTATTCGGGTCAAGACATTGACTATCTTCCCCGAAGGATGGGTGAGTTGAACAGTCCTAGAGAAGCAATCAATTTTGGCTTGATGAGCTGACATCCAGTCCATACCCAAAATGATATTAATATCTGAAGATTTAAGGGCTATCAAAGATGCGAGAAAAACAAGTCTGTCGACTTGGATTTCATTTCCATGGCTTACTCTAGAGGTTTGCCATTTGGATCCCGGAGTTTGAATTACCATAGAGGTTGGCATATCACCGAATGCGACGTTATGCAAGCGAGCATAGTTTTCAGATATAAAAGAATGAGAGGCTCCTGTATCGAAAAGAACAGATGCCGGGTGGCAATTAACAAGAAGCGTACCGAGAACGACGTTGGGATCCTCTTGAGCTTCTTCGGCAGAGATACAGTTGACATGGCCACGTGAAGCGGTGACCGGCTTGGCGTGGAATATTTTTCCTGTCGGCTTGCCACGGCCAACAGCTTTAGCAGACTGGTTGGGGTTGGTCTGGGGACACTCACGCATATAGTGACCAGATTCCCCACATTTGAAACAAGTCACGGAACTGGTACGTGGAGGAGCATTATTGGTTGGACCCCCATAGGGTTTGGTCGGTGCAGACTGTTGAACAGGGCGAGGCGCCTGGAAAGATGGCCTCGGTGTGAACCTGGGTGGCAGGGCGGTGTTGGGCACCCACACGCGGCGCTTCTGAGGACCAGCACCGGATGAGGAACCCATGTCACGGCCATGCTTGCGTGTTGCGTCATAATCAGTCTGACCAGTTTCAGCACTGATGGCCTTGTTAACAAGTTTCTGAAAGGATGTGCACTCATGCAGACGGAGGTCGCGGCGAAGCTCAGGACTAAGGCCCTTACGGAACCTTGCTTGCTTCTTGGCGTCAGTAGACACTTCCTCAGTTGCATATCGGGCGAGATTACCAAACTCCCTGCTATAGACATCCACAGAAAGTCGGCCTTGGGTGAAACTGCAAAATTCTTCACGTTTACGGTCCATGAGACCCTCCGGAATGTGATGTTCACGGAAAGCCTCGCTGAACTCAGCCCAAGTAGTGACATGGCCCGCTGGGCGCATAGCTCCATAATTCTCCCACCATAGACTGGCGGGGCCTTCAAGATGATATGCAGCAAAGGTGACCTTGTCAGCCTCCGCTACCAGCGCGGAACGCAGTTTGTGAGAGATACTGCGAAGCCAGTCATCAGCGTCGAGAGGCTCGACGGAGTGGTGGAACGTGGGTGGATGCAATTTGATAAAATCACTGAGTGACACCACGTTAGCCCTCTGATGGTGTGCTGTATTCTGTTCAATACGCTCCAACAAACGGTTTGTCTCCCGCTTGTTTCTCTCAGCTTCCATCATAACCTCGGCTAGTGAAGGAGGATGAGGCAGATTTGCATCCCTGGCTTCACTGCCTTCGGCCTGCTCTTGGGAAGCAGGGTTAGCGCGCGTGTTGACCATCCTAGGTAAACAAGACAATGATTTAGTCAGGATGGTAAAATTCCGACATAGGATACATAATGTAAGGAATAACTCGGAATGCAAGATGATCATCCGTATGACATGGTAGATACAGAAACTGCTTCTTTTATTCCATCGTCATACACACCATACAGGGTTTAGTACAAGACCAAACAAAGTACTATTACGGTGACAAGAGGATTACATCTCATCGGAGGCATTCCAAGCTCTTATACATTATTTTTCTACATCTCCGGAAAGAGTACAAACTAGGTCATATCCCACGAGTCACGCAGGACGATAGACGACACGGCTAGTGCGAACTAGTGATACTACCACTAACTCAGACCGATCCGTAGTAGTCCTCGTAGAAGTCGCCTCCATAGCCTGGAAGTTCAACATGATCATCCGGAAACAGACGATCTCGCGGAGCTTGTGGACCATAGGGGCTAGGATGAGGCCTTGGACCAACAAACGGTGGCCTGCGGGGACCGCGAGGTGGGGTGATGCCTCCTACATCACGCCAAACCATTACGTCCGGCAGAGCAGATCTCACAGGATAGAGATCGCGCATATCTGAATATCCAGCTTGCACCGCCGGTGCGAACCGAGTCAAAGTGGCCCAGTGGTCAGCACGGGTATTGAAGAGCTCTAACCTTAAGGCCCGATTTTCACGGTCCTTATCCTCGAGCATCTCAGCAGTGGTGCGAGTCCGTGAATCCTCCTGAGTGGGGTCAGCATAGATAGCCTGGAGATATCCTTGTGCTCCCGGAAGTGATCCTGGCATATACCGGAAATCAGAGTCCCGAAATAAACCAGATCTGACTCGCATAATGGTCATCATAGAGTAGGCGGCGTCCTGCACAGCCATCTCAATAGTAACCCCGAGTCCATAGGAGCAGTGAAGAGGCTCGGTGGATCCAGGATAAGATGGAAATATCCTGACAGTGCAGAGATACTGGCTTTGATTAAAATCTCGGAATTGCTCTTCGACCGTGTACTCGGGATACCAGCGGTATCCAGCCTCAGTCATTACCCTGACCAACTTAGCAGTATGGCCGGGTACATCTAGGCATCGAGTCAGGCGAACCACTTGATTGAGGTCGCGAGTGGCCATCTGAAAGCATAATCATAATGCAAAGGCATTAGAATTTCTAGCAAAATTTCGGCAGCATAACAGCTGTAAATGCTCAAAAAGGATTTTGAGACATTTGACAAAGGATTTCGTACACACTCAACATCACCATATCAAAGTTCTGAAACCATTCTGGCAACATAATGTGGTAGTAGAACTGAACTAGGCTTGTAACCATCAAACTTATAAGGTACTACTGATTAGTAACACGTGATCCTGATAGAGAGAATAGATCCTAATTCCTTAACCCCCGGTGGAAGAATGGACTGACTCAGATCAGAAAGTCATAAGGTATAAGGAGTAAAAAGAGCCTTACGTTCCAACCCACAAACAATTCCCCTACATATAACTAAAGAATTTCTAGACTCAACATCGACCAGTTTGGCTTGGAGAACCTACAGGCAGTCCGGCTCTGATGCCAACGCTGTCAGGACCCCGACTCGATGTCACATCGATCTAGCTGGTAACACCTCATATCACTTTGCGGCCTCACGCACGGTATCCCCACGGGTGTCGTCTTACCTTTTCCCGGGACCGTTTGCGCCTTTTGGCTCACGTATATGATAGTGTCGCTAGCATCCATATGATAAGGAGCCCGGGCTGACATGACTAGTCGTAAACCCAAAGTGGCACAGACTTACAGGGACAGGCATCCATGACCCAGCTTCGAACGTGTCGGTCATCAGCAAGTGGGTCCGGGCTGTAGCACTGGGCTAGCAGGACTCCGGTAAACCGGGCTGTAGCGGGCTAACAGGACTCCGGTACTCAAAGCGTGACATTTCCCCGAAGGGACAGACACAGGAACGAAGAAGGACACATGCCGGCCAGCCTAAGTGTTCCAGAGCAGTAGCAAGCTACCATGGCTCAGCGGTAACACTAGGAGACATTTCCCGGTAAGAGAGGCTACTAAAGATAAACAACTAGATAGTCAGATCCCACACATACCAAGCATTTCAATCATACACACAATATGCTCGATATGTGCAAATACAACGAAGCATCACAACATGACTCTACGACACAAGTACTTTATTTAAGGCTCAGGGAGCCATACATATCATACACAAAGGTACGGGTCTCACGACCCAACATACAAGTCATACAGTCATACAAACCAGCAGCGGAAGTAACTTGTCTGAGTACAGACAACTAGTAAAATAAAAGAGGCTTGGAAAGCCTAGCTATACTACGTGGTCCTTCACAAGCTCAGGGTCACCACCTGGGTCTTTAGCCTACTCGTTGATGTCAACGTCTACATAGAACCCATCAGAAGGGGTTGCAGCGTCTTCTGTAAAAATGTAGATTATAGCAACATGAGTACAAAGGTACTCAGCAAGACTTACATCAGATCCTACATACATGCATAGTATCAAGAAGGGTTGGTGGAGTTATTGCAGCAAGCCAGCTCTGACTCTTGGCTAGGCTATCCTACGATACTCCAACTTGAAATGGTTTTGCGCACACGAGTCCACTACTCACCACTTCAATACACTACCGAGGATCCACCTCCGTCTTCCTACGGAAGAGCCATCCTCGGCACTCACACTTATCTTGAGGCTTTTAGTAGTTTCCATTTACTTGTCTATGAACTGTATAGGCAACCAAGTAGTCCTTTACCGCGGACGCGGCTATTCGAATAGATCATGTTAACCCTGCAGGGGTGTACTTCTTCATACATGTTTCCACCACTTAGCGTCTGCACACGACATGTGCTCGGCAGACTTCAAGCGAAAGCCGACGTGGGTGTAGACCACGACCTGCCTAAACACTTAAGCCTCTAGTCCAGGTTTATCGCCTATTCAGGTTCCATCCGCAGGGAGTCCGGCCGAGGTTTCCCATACGGCCCCGAACGATGTGAACAGGGTTCCCGAGATACCTAACGGGTATTCGGTACACCCGGCCACGTACCTACCGCATCACAGCCCACCCCTACGGTCAGCGCTGTCCACGGCCTCCAGTAGGCTACAAACACCAGAAACTACTTGCAACTCCTGGACAGAGAACTAGGGTGAATAAGAAGTCGAGAGGGTCCATTGGTTTCGGGCCCAATGCATGGTAGTAGCTGATTCTTAAATCACACATACAGATCTCAGTGCTTAAGGTCGGCTTCAATGAAACAACCCACCATGTACTCCTACATGGCCTCTCATCGATACCTTTACCAAATCGTGTTCACCACACCACTCTCATTACCGACATAATCATTTCACTCTAGCCCATCACCCAGATGAACCAGACCTGACACGACTCTAAGCATAGCAGGCTTAGCAAGGTAGGAACAACACATACATATGGCTCAATCAACTCCTACACATGCTAGTGGGTTTCATCTAGTTACTGTGGCAATGACAGGTCATGCAGAGGAAATGGGTTCAACTACCGTAACACACAGCAGTTTGAATCGCGTTGTCTTAATGCAGTAAAAGAGAGCAGGGGCGAGAACATGGGATTGTATCGATATGATCAGATGGTTGGTTGCTTGCCTGATGGTTCGTTGCACGGATACGGTTCTTCGTTAGGGTAATCACGGTACTCCTCGGGGACAGATCCTGTCGCAAAGGACATCGATACACAAACATCACCAAACAATATGCAACAATATGATGCATGCATGAAACATGGCAATATGAGTGTGTTGGGCTAATGCAACTAAAACCAGAAGGGTTTGAACAAATTTGAATCAAGGATTCAAATTTCAAATTCAAATATGGCCTTTTAAAGTGCCTTTTCTTGTTCTGATTAAAACATCAACTTAACTTGTTTGATCATGCATGGAAATGGTACAGATGGATAGATTGGATTTTTCTGATCATTTTTCATATATAATTTGTCCAATTTGGAGTTACAGAATAAAAGTTATGAATTTTTGAAGTTTAATTAATATTCTGGAATTTCCTGATTTAATTCAACGCTGTCAGGACCCCGACTCGATGTCACATCGATCTAGCCGGTAACACTTCATATCACTTTGCGGCCTCACGCACGGTATTCCCACGGGTGTCGCCTTACCTTTGCCCGGGACCGTTTGCGCCTTTTGGCTCACGTATATGATAGTGTCGCTAGCATCCATATGATAAAGAGCCCAGGCTGACATGACTAGTTGTAAACCCAAAGTGGCACAGACTTACAGGGACAGGCATCCATGACCCAGCTTCGAACGTGTCGGTCATCAGCAAGTGGGTCCGGGCTGTAGCACTGGGCTAGCAGGACTCCGGTAAACCGGGCTGTAGCGGGCTAACAGGACTCCGGTACTCAAAGCGTGACATTTCCCCGAAGGGACAGACACAGGAACGAAGAAGGACACATGCCGGCCAGCCTAAGTGTTCCAGAGCAGTAGCAAGCTACCATGGCTCAGCGGTAACACTAGGAGACATTTCCCGGCAAGAGAGGCTACTAAAGATAAACAACTAGATAGTCAGATCCCACACATACCAAGCATTTCAATCATACACACAATATGCTCGATATGTGCAAATACAACGAAGCATCACAACATGACTCTATGACACAAGTACTTTATTTAAGGCTCAGAGAGCCATACATATCATACACACAGGTACAGGTCTCTCGACCCCACATACAAATCATACAGTCATACAAGCCAACAGCGGAAGTACTTTGTCTGGGTACAGACAACTAGTAAAATAAAAGAGGCTTGGAGAGCCTAGCTATACTACGTGGTCCATCACAAGCTCAGGGTCACCACCTGGGTCTTTAGCCTACTCGTTGATGTCAACGTCTACATAGAACCCATCAGAAGGGGTTGCAGCGTCTTCTGTAAAAATATAAATTATAGCAACATGAGTACAAAGGTACTCAGCAAGACTTACATTAGATCCTACATACATGCATAGTATCAAGAAGGGTTGGTGGAGTTATTGCAGCAAGCCAGCTTTGACTCTTGGCTAGGCTATCCTACGATACTCCAACTTGAAATAGTTTTGCGCACACGAGTCCACTACTCACCACTTCAATACACTACCGAGGATCCACCTCCGTCTTCCTACGGAAGAGCCATCCTCGGCACTCACACTTATCTTGAGGCTTTTAGTAGTTTCCATTTACTTGTCTATGAACTGTATAGGCAACCAAGTAGTCCTTTACCGCGGACGCGGCTATTCGAATAGATCATGTTAACCCTGCAGGGGTGTACCTCCTCATACATGTTTCCACCACTTAGCGTCTGCACACGACATGTGCTCGGCAGACTTCAAGCGAAAGCCGACGTGGGTGTAGACCACGACCTACCTAAACACTTAAGCCTCTAGTCCAGGTTTATCGCCTATTCAGGTTCCATCCGCAGGGAGTCCGGCCGAGGTTTCCCATACGGCCCCGAACGATGTGAACAGGGTTTCCGAGATACCTAACGGGTATTCGGTACACCGTGCCACGTACCTACCGCATCACAGCCCACCCCTACGGTCAGCGCTGTCCACGGCCTCCAGTAGGCTACAAACACCAGAAACTACTTGCAACTCCTGGACAGAGAGCTAGGGTGAATAAGAAGTCGAGCGGGGTCATATTTCAGGGCCCAATGCATGGTAGTAGCTGTATCTTAAATCACATATACAGATCTCAGTGCTTAAGGTCGGCTTCAATGAAACAACCCACCATGTACTCCTACATGGCCTCTCATCGATACCTTTACCAAATCGTGTTCACCACACCACTCCCATTACCTACATAATCATTTCACTCTAGCCCATCACCCAGATGAACCAGACCTGACACGACTCTAAGCATAGCAGGCATAGCAAGGTAGGAACAACACATACATATGGCTCAATCAACTCCTACACATGCTAGTGGGTTTCATCTAGTTACTGTGGCAATGACAGGTCATGCAGAGGAAATGGGTTCAACTACCGTAGCACACAGCAGTTTGAATCGCGTTGTCTTAATGCAGTAAAAGAGAGCAGGAGCGAGAACATGGGATTGGAGAGCAGGAGCGAGAACATGGGATTGTATCGATATGATCAAATGGTTGGTTGCTTGCCTGATGGTTCGATGCACTAATACGGTTCTTCGTTAGGGTAATCACGGTACTCCTCGGAGGCAGAACCTGTCGCAAAGGACACCGATACACAACCATCACCAAACAATGTGCAACAATATGATGCATGCATGAAACATAGCAATATGAGTGTGTTGGGCTAATGCAACTAAAACCAGAGGGGTTTGAACAAATTTGAATCAAAGATTCAAATTTCAAACTCAAACATGGTCTCTTTAAGTGCTTTTCCTTGTTCTGCTTGAAACATCAATTTAACTTGTTTGATCATGCATGAAAATAGTACAGATGGATAGATTGGATTTTTCTGATCATTTTTCATATATAATTTGTCCAATTTGGAGTTACAGAATAAAAGTTATGAATTTTTGAAGTTTAAATAATATTCTGGAATTTCCTGATTTAAATTAAATCCAGAAATTATAATTATTGCGCCAGCATGACGTCAGCATGACGTCAGTGGTCAACTGCGGCTGGCTGAAGTCAAACCTGACGTGTGGGGCCCACACGTCAGTGACAGGGGGGTTAAACAGGGTTAATTTAATCCTAATTACTAATTAGTGGCGCTGGGGCCCACTAGTCAGTGTCAGGGGGGGTTGACTAACGGTAATTAGTACTAACTAACCACCTGTCCTACAGGGCCCACGCGTTAGTGACCCTGGGGGGGTCAAACCTCAGGTCGGACAGGTCAAACCCGCCGGCGGTTAGTCGCCGCCGAGGTCCGCGGCGTGCAGGGGCCTCGGGTTTCCTCTCTGGTGCTCCAAACGGCGTGCGGCTAGGTGCGTTGGATAGCTAGCTCGACGGCGCGTCGGACGGTGGCTGTGGCTGGGCCTGGGGTGGCCGGAGTCGACGGCGGCGAGCTCGGCTGCGGCTGCCGGAGTTCGGGTGCGGTCGGAATCGACGTTGCAGGGGGTTTGGGGAGGCGTTAGTGCGCGCTGCGTGCTCCTGGTGAGGTGGGGAGCACGATAGTGCGCTCGGTTGGGTGCTACGGTGACCGTGGCCACGACGGCGACGTCGCCGGCGGCGTGGAGCTCTCGGCCAAGGTGGGGCTAGGGTCTAGAGGTCGGGAGAGACCAGGGGAGAAGGGGGAAACGATCCGGGGGCTCACCGCGGAGCTGCAGGGATGGTTAGCGGGCTCGGGGACGCGCTGGAGACGACGAATTCGACGGCGACGATGGTCGGAGCCCGA